>NW_024062539.1:1797500-2007500 GCF_006381635.1 Hibiscus syriacus | reverse complement strand
TTTGGCTAGCTGAATTCAGTTTTATTATACATATATCTTATAAATGCCTTTGTTCGGCTAGCTGAAGGATTCATGTCGTCACAAAGTCTTTAACTTGACAACCACAGTGGAGCAAACACTGAATTACCAAGTACCCGATCAATGTCTGGTTTGAATATAATCTATTCATAAAGCCAGGGCTTTCGAGTTTCCTCTATAACCAATTGATTTAGCGGAATAACTCAGCTTTATTGTATACATACATATATATATTTATATATTTCTGGGTATATGGATTCCATTTCTTAAGCTCGCTGAGGAAAACCTATTATAGTCCCAATGTTTGTTGATGGTCAGAAAATATCAACGTTAGAGTTCAATTTCCAAGCAACTGACCAAAACTAGATTCATATACTTGACCATTCCATCTGGGAAGATCATGATCATCATTGAAAATCATTAATAGAAGTAGTAACCAATTAGTTTTGCAATCTCATGTACTAGTTGCCCCATTTTGTCTGCTCCCAACACTTACCTGAATGCCAAAACTTTCGATGGAATCTTATGAGAAGAGAAAATTAGCTAGGTCCCTGCAAGAGAAGGGTATGTATTCTAGTACATTTTTAGATTAGGATCAAGGGGTCCTTGTTTTGAATGGATTCAATCTTGTTATTTGTAAAAGCTTTACAACCTCAATTATTAAATAGCTTTTAATTAAGATGATATTCAAAGAATTTCAAGATTAAATTTTGTTCATTATTCATTTCCTAAGAATGAAGCATTTTATTGAAAATGTTCAAAAGTCAAGTGATTTAAAAACATTTAAACATAGATAGAAAAACAAATTCAAACAAGATGTCATGCATGATAATGCAACAAAATCTCTTGATAAATGCCCTAGCCGACTCCCGATCAGAATGCCCTATCACATATTGACTGTCAATGTCCCAGAATCAATCAGATCTTGGACCTTGCACTTCAATGTCCTACAATTCTCAGTGGTATGCCCCGAGCTCCCGATGTGATAGTTGCATATGGCATTTATCATGGCCTTCAGGATTTGAGGCCTCTCTTGGTTTGGATTGAACTGGAGTCACAAGGTTCTTCTCAACTAGCGTTAGGAGCAATTCCTCATATGTCATTGGGATTGGATTGATGCGAGTATTTTCACAGAACGCCTTATGAGGCTTGGTCCCCAGACTATCTAGATAAGATCCCTCAATGTTAATCTCAGCTATTTCCTCATTGTCGGTATGGCCATTGTCTCCTATCTGGCCATTCTTGACTGCTTTTTCGATCATTTCTCCATACATGACAATGTCAAAGAAACTCTTTGTGGTAGCTCCAACCATGTAGTTGATATATGGAGATTTCAACGTATCGATAAATAGAGCGATGAACTCTATTTCAGTTATCGATAGATGCACTTGAGATGCGACATCCCTCTATCATTGTGCGTACTGTCGAAAGCTCTCATCATTCCTCATCTCCATATTTTAAAGTGTTGTTTGATCGGGGGAAATATCAGTTATGTGTTTGTATTGGCACAGAAAGACACTAGCCAAATCCTTCCAAGAGAGAATTTAGGTACGACTCAATTGGTTAAACCACCTAGAAGCGACTCCAATCAAACTATCTTGGAAGTAGTGGATTAACATATGATCATTGCTGGTGTACCCATTCATCATTCGAATGAACATTGTGAGATGAGCACTAGGACAACTGGTTCCATTGTACTTCTCAAAGTCAGACATCTTAAATTTAGGTGGAAGCACCAAGTTGGGAACTAAGACTAGTTCTGTTGCATCCATTTCGTTGTGAGAGATCTGTCATCTCATTCCCTGAAATGTCTATCTACACCACTTTTTCAACTTCTTCGGGATCTCATTGTTGGCTCTTCTCATCTTATCATAATTTGGCATGTTGTGACCAATAAATTTACCCCTGGTATATAACACAGTGGCTTGAGTTTTAGTGGAAGAAAAGCCTACTTGGTGGCTTGGAAGCTTGTCAGGCGAAATGCATATCGGTGAATTTGATCAACCATGTTTTTTTGGTTTTGCAAGATACGATCCATGGTGGCCTTTTGCGCATGCTCCATTTTAGCTTCCCGTTCTGCTTGCATCTTTTGCACACTCTATTCCAGTTTCTTCTTCAGCTTCTCAAATTTGGCTTCCATTCTCAATACTGTGTGAATGAAGTTGCACAGTTAGAAGCACTTCCTCATATTCTTCACGAGATAAACCCATGATTCCATGATTAATTCATGTAAACAATGCTTCAATGAATACCATGCAGAATGTGAATATGCAAATGCAAATACAAAAATGTGAAAATGTTTAAATAAATGCAATGCAGAATGCAAATGCAAAAGATATAGATTTCCAAAAGTAATCATTCTGAGAAAGAGTTCCATTCATCCAAAAGAATTTTCATCTTTACAAGAGAGATCCATAGACGGATGCGGCTTGTGATACGTAATCCCCAGGTAAACTGCCAATCCTGGACCGTCGAATTGTGTTCTTTCTTGTTATAAAAACTTTTTTCTATTTTAATTTTCACTGTTCTACTATGATGAATACTTGGTTAATCAACAACTTTCTTTTATTTATGACGATCATTCAATGCCGGACAATAATAAAAAACAAACATAGAAAATGTGTCAGTAAAAAAATATCAAGCAGATATTATATAAACAATCAAACATAGAAAATGTGTTAGTATAAAAGAACTCGAATATCAAGAAAATATCAGGAAAATAAAATAATATAGGTAAATTGAAGAGATTTAGAGTCGTTTCTCCTTTGTGTATACTTAATTTGGGTACCTACTGATGGGCAGAGGTTCGACATGAATTTTTTATCGGGGTGGATTACTAGGGATCACTATACGCTGTATTGGGTTTTAAGAAAAATGGTACTCAAATTGTCCATGTTGGTGCCTCCTTAGGCTGCCAAACCCTCAATCCTTACCCATTACAGGCTCATGCAGATCGAGTTCAATTCGAGAGGATACATTCTCTTATGTCAGTGTGGAGAATAATTTATCTCACGTAGACATAAGGTATATGAACCCCAAAGGTTACTAGCTAAAACCCATACGGAGAAACAAATTATCTCACGTAGGCTAAGCCTTCACCTCAACTTAAAAATGACAAAGCTCGTAAGTGAGCTTATGATATGTAAATGTATGTTTTGTATGTGAGGAGAAACTCACAAACTGTTAAAAATACGATAAAAGACAAAAAATTTACAAGCTAAAAACATGTTCAATTCTGAAGACCAATAAGATCAAAAGTCAATTGGTTAAAAATAAAATAATGTATGATATGTTGAATTTTAAAATAAATAAAGGGATCATCAATTAAATACAATTTAAATTTGTAATTCCCAAAAATAAAAACAATGTATAACCGTTTATGGCCTGACTCTCGAGGTCCCCAGTGGAGTTGCCAAGTTACAATAACATTTCCGCGACGGACCCGATAGACTTAAAATATTTAGTTTCGGGAAAAGTGATGAAATAAGATTTTGAAAATAATTTAATTTTGGAGTCGCCACCAACCATTAAGTTTGGTAGGTTGGAAACCTTAAACAAAAAAAAAGACGGTACGTGTTTTACCAAAGATTCATTTTTAAGGGTTCGAAAGTCGGTTATGTGTGGGGAAGGGTTTACACCCCCAGAACGCCCAAATTTTGGTACCAAAACGATTATATGTTGTTTAAATATTGGGAATTACAAACTCGAAAATATATTTAAATTACGATCCTACTAATAATTCGAATTTATTCAAAAAATGTTAATTTTCTGATTGCAAATGTCTTTTTGTGTGAACAATCTTCGGGAAAAGCACTTCCTTTGTAGTTAGGAGACTTTCCCAAAGATTCCCCTCACAAAAACATTATTTCGCAATTTTTGTAAAAATAAAATATCATAAAATAAAACAAAATAAAAGTGAAAAATAAAACAAAATAAAAGAGAAAAATAATCAGAATAAATAAACGTGGAACGAATAAAAATATCGAATATAATATTTGTGTGGAAAATCCTCGGAAAGACATCTTCCCTTTAGTTGGGAGAAGTCTTCATAGATTTTCATCACAATTAAATTTCCATTTACATACATACATGAAATGATAGCGATCAATAAAACAAAGTTACAAATTTGGAATAACATACACATTTACAAACATAATAAATTAAAATACAAATGAAATTAGACATGCTTAATAAAATAAAGGACTAAATAGTAATAACAAAAATTTATAGGACTAAAACAACAAAAACAGAAACTTAAATGAGTAAAATAATAAAAATAGAAAGTTAAAGGACAACAATAGAAAATACATAAATTTAAAGGACTAAAATCATAAAAACAAAATCTTAAAGAGCTAAACAGTAATTATAAAATAAACAGAGCCAAAAACATAAATATTAAATAAAACATGTACTAAAAATAAAAATAACCCATAGATAATTTAAAGGACTGAAATGAAATAAATAGAAAGATAAAGGGCTAAACAATAATTAAACCAAAATGTTAAACAGTGACTAAAATAAAGCATTTATAAATGTGATCGCCAAATTCGAAAGTTAACAAACATTGCATAATAAATATACTAGTAACTTAAATGTAAACGTTGGAAAAGTAAAGGTTTGAAACAAAATAGTACAAAGTTACATTAATGGTTAAAATAAACATTTACAAACGATGAGGGACCTCAATAGTAATTATCCCTTAATAATTAAAATGACACATGTGAGATTACAAAAGATACAAGGATTAAATATGAAATTATCCCTTTACATTGAAACACATTCGTGTAAGATTACAAAATAACTAGGAATAATATTGATATTATCCCTTAAAATTTTAAAACACGGGGAAACTATTAGTAGACGAGGGATTGAAACTGATAATATCCCTTTTCCCCAAAAACACGCATCACCATCCCCTCGAAACGACGTCGTTCGGAAGTGGTTATATACCATGTTTAGGGTTCTAAAACCCTAATCCCTCATTTCAACCTTCTCAACCTCTTCTCACATAAAACACAAGGGAGAGAGTTCCTTCGAACTCTCCCCAGCCTCTGCCACAACACCCACTCCGACTATCGTGGATTGGCATCGATCGGAGAGCAAACCGGTCCCAAACGATCCTACTTCTTACCCTCAAACTAAAACCCACCCCTAAATCACCTAAATCTCAACCTCCCAACTCTAGATCTAAAAAAAATCCAGAGGTTACCTTTGAACTTAGGTTACCTTTGAACTTCGGTGACCTAGGTTCGGTGATGATCTTGGTGATGACTTCTCAATAGGTAACCTTTCGATTCCCCTCTCTTTTTCTTTTTTAAATTTTGTTTTCTTTTTATCGATTCTTGAGGGTTTTCCTCTCTCTATTTTTTTACTCTAACCCTCTGTGTATTTTTTCAAACCCCGAATGATTCAACCTTTCCTCTGAAAACCACCTGTTTTTATTTGAAAACCCGAATGCCTCCTCTTTCCTCTGAATACCTCGTTTTTATCTTCCCTCTAATTTGGTAGTGACTTGTGATAGATTTGAAGGCTAAGATAGGGTAAATGATACCTAGGACATAGGATAAGATTTGAGGAATTCATTCGAATTTTTTCCTTATTTTATGTCTATATTTTACTGTTTGAGGGCTTTCGGTCACTGTTTGGTGCAGGTTTAAAAACGACGGCGTCTCGGTGGCTCGACGATGGCTCACGCGGTGAGGGGAGTCCGGCTTGAGCAACGGCTGGGAACTGAGGAGTTGACGGCGTTATTTGGTTGGGTCGGGTCCCCTCCGGGTCAGGTTGGATCGGGCCTGGATCAACAGCTTGTAATTATTTGGGACTGTCAGGTTATTGGGCTGGTATGCTGGGCCTCAGGTTTGGGTTCTAGTTGGGTTGGCAGCTTGTTGGGCCTCAACTGTAATATGATTTTAGTGTGATTGGTGGGCTTCGTTTTAGGCCTGCAAAAGTTTGTAATAATAAATAATAATAATAATAATAATAATAATAATAATAATAATAATAATAATAATAATAATAATAATAATATATTATTATTATTATTATTATTATTATTAAAATTAAAAAAAAGAAGACCCGGACAAAAACGGGTATCTACACTTGCGTAACACGAAACTGAGGTTTCTAAAGAAATCCATCTCAACCACTATAGTGTCCTTAAAAAAGCCAAAGTTTTCACTGTCTAAGACAAACTTATCCTCAATGTCATTCGCATGTGAAATATGACTCTTATCTCAAGCCTCTACATTAGAGACAAAATTGTTTGGCGTAGTGAATCTACCATAAAAACAAAGTATATTTTTATACACTATGGGTATGTATTCATTGTCACTTACTAAGACTGATCAATTGATCATATGGCTAAATATAGGCCATAATATCATTAAATATAACACCTTAAATTGGACCCACAAAATATGGTGAGTTTAAGATGCCATATTGTTCCACAAAAATACCATCAAATTTAGAATTTTAAATTTTTATCAAATATGCTTAATACTTTCCCAAAACATCTATACTAAGTAAATCAAAATGTAATGGAGTAAAAATATTTATACAAAATCGAAGCTCCAAATGTGATACAGTGTAAACCAAAGTAATTCAGAAGAATAATAATTGAGTTATAGACTAAATATTAGTAAGGTTTAATGAATACATATACCCACTTAAAAGTCAAGTATTATACTCTAAATAGATGAAGTTAGAGATTCCCCATTGATGATGTTTCTCTAAAGCAAGAAAAAAAAGTCTACTAACTTGAACACTACACATTTATTTTACTATATTTCATACATTTTATAAACTTAAGAGTGCAAAATAAACTTGAGCACATAGATGGAATAAGCATCTTATTTAACTTTTTCATCAAAATTTATCAAGTAATTAATTATGTACAAAGTATTGTTTCAATGGCTTGTTTTATCTCAACAAAACTCATACAATCATAGCTTGTGACAAGTGTCATATTCTCAATTCTAAAATTACTTCTTTAGAGTACGTATAAAATTTGCGAATACCAAGAAAATGAATAATGAATCAAATGAAATTTCCCATGTGCTTAAATAATATGAGATATATGGATAGTCCCTACGTCAAAAATGATCGGTAATCAAATAATCTCAGAGTCTTAAGTTATTTCTGAGTGTCATAAATGGTCGTGAGTCGCATAACAACTTAAGTGTATCTAAGTTATTTCTCGAGCAGAACCAACATTCTTAATTGAAAAACCTTATCACAATAACTTAAGTGTGTGAAATGAAACCACATAGAAAGGAACAACCAAGATTGAAGTCAGTTCAAAATCTTATAACTGATTTAATCTTATTTAGTTTAGGCTATACTATGATCACTTTAAGAATATTGGGCCCTTTTAAGTCTTATATAACAATTACAAAATATTTAGGTGCTTTTTTGAAATATTTATTAACTTAAATAGCATATGGATTGATAAAAATCCCTTTTTATGATCAATTGGATTTAATCTTCATTCGATTGGGTTCAAATATTGTTTAACGAATCTAATCACATTTACTAATTTATCAATCCATTTCTCGTATCAGCACTGGAACATTGTCTCAAAATTCGAGTCATTATATCTCTATCGTATCCAATCAAGATTAGGCGATTAATAAGTTAGATACCAATGATTATACAAAAAAAAGGATTAATTTCAAAAAGTCCAAGGAGTATAGGTACAAGAGCATAATTAAACCATAACATAAATTACTATAATATGTTATGCAATGCTTAAAAAATATATTAAAATTTTTAATACAAGATTGACATTAATTATGGACAATTCCAGTGCAATTGTTAAGCAAATGAATTACCCCGTCTAAAGTTTAAAGTTGTGCTCCGAATGAATAATGGAAACGAAAGTTAAAAGGGATAAAAGCACACAATCTAGAACATTGTAAAAGATAAAATAAATTATTTCCAATGTGCAAAATAAAAACCACATAATTTATTAGACTTCAATAAAGTTGTAGTCGATACATATAATCATTTCAGAGGATTGAAGAAATAGGAAGCTTCCAAATTGCGTGGTTTCGAAAATATATGAGATCTAGAGGAACTTGCTCACATATTTCTTCACCAGTGGGCCTACCAAGGCTCTGTATGCGTTCTCAGTTGGATGATAACTATCCCAAAACACATTCGGAGGCATTCCCACACTTCGATCCAATCATTTGATTGCACAAAACTGCCACCTCTAGGTTCCCTGTCCAACTGCAACCTCTGTTTGCAACTTCAAAACCTGGAATTTCCTAAGGTTTTTACACTAAAAAACTAGAAACATTTGAGATAAAATCGTTCTACTTGTGTTGATCGAAGAAAACAATACCATATTTGGTAGGGTTTTGGAGTATATCAAGCAGTGGATTGTAGGCATCGATATAAACAAATTTGCCGTCCAGGTTTGCTTGAAGGGAATCCACCACGTCATGTAGCTTTTCGTTGAATAATTTAGCTGCAAAGTTGTCATCTTCAGCACATGCCATTACAAGCCCTGCTACTAAACTTCTCTGTGATGGCTAACACCCAATTGGTGGTGCACTAAACACCCCAATCCTTCGAGCTCCAAAACCATGCAATTCCTTTTATTCAAATATTCATCAAAATCAAAACAACAATCCAAGTTTGTAATCATCATGCAAGGATCTGATACATAATTTTATGATAAAGGTAAACTTATAAATTTTTAGGGAATAAACTAATAAAATTTTGGGTACACTGTATATTTAGTCATCCAACTATCACTTTGATTATGTTTTGGCTACTCAACTATTTTTTTGAAAATCATGACTAACATTACGTTTTGGTTTCATTTTATCACCTGCTATTAGAAAATTAACAATGATGTTAATGTGTCACCATAATATAATTTCACGTCAACATTAAAAATGCCACATCAACAATTATGTTAATTTTTTAACGACCAGTGACTAAAATGAAATCAAAATGTAATGTTATTGATGATTTTGAGAAAAATAGTTGGGTGATCAAAACAAAATCAATGCGATAGTTGGGTTATTAAATGCATAATTTATCGTAAAATTTTAGGAGTACATAAACAAATAATCAATAAAAAATACAAATAACATACTAAAAAATACATGAGAGTTTAAAATTTTGGATAAATTATGCATTTAGTATCTAAACTATCAATTTTAGTCCATTTTAGTAGTTAAACTTTCTATTCTTTCGAAACCATACCTAAAGTTTAGTTTCTGTTTCATTTTAGAAAAACTTTAGTTTTTCTTTCATTTTTGTATCCACATTCAAAATTTAACATTAAGTTTTGAAAAGATTGAAAATTTATATACTAAACAAATCAAAGGTGATAGTTTAGGTACTAAACACGTTAAGTTTTTAATGACAGTGTACTAAAATGAAATGAAAACTAAAATGAAATGAAATGAAAGCATGTTAGGTATGATTTTGAAAAAATTGAAAGTTTAGGTACTAAAACGGATCAAAATTGATAGTTTAGGTACTAAACATGTAATTTACCCTAAAATTTTGAATGGAGCACACCGGTCTCCCTCAATGAATGGGTTGCATTGGGTTTCACGAAGAGTTGAGAATAGATATCACCTTAAGAAAGTGGTGTGCGGAGTTAGCCATTAAATCAGTATAAGAAGGAATATCGTATTGGAACTTCCGGACTCAGAGAAGGAAATATGTGTTGGCAATGTCATCGGTGCCTTCTACAATCAGAAACAAACTCTTGCCCAAAATGAAGTTCGTTTCTTCTTCCCCGACACTCCTTTTCAGCTTCAAAAATATTCTCTGAAGTGTTCTAAATGCTCCGATAACGGTATAAAGGACTGGTATTTTCCGATAAAGGTTGAAACACCATTTGGTAAGCGCAAGGGAAAAAAAAGTAATTTAGATTTAAAGAAAGAAATATGTACCACAAGTTTGGAAGTCAAAGGATCATAACCGGCATCGCCGGAAGCAAAGGTTACTCCTGTTTTGAGATCTTGGGGAGTCAGTGTTGGATCCAGATACGCTGGCACTGTTTCTTTGATTCCCAGTTCTTCAGCTGAAAACAATTTCACGAAGGAAATAATAAAGAAGTCGATTAATTTATTGCAAGTAAAAATTAAATTTGGTGTTTTAACTTAATTATGATTGTAGGAATGAGTTATGTTAGAATATTTAAAACTTCGTATAAACTAAATTAAATACGACGTTAATAATTTTAATAATAAATTTTAGGGTAAAGTGCACAACACCCTCTCTCAAGTATAGGGTGTTACTTTGTTGAGTTCTTCAACTATTCAAAGTTACAAAATGGTCACTCGAATATTCATATGTTCCAAACTCATCATTTTGCGAAAAAATTGATAGCAGTCCGAGTTGGACATGAACCTGTTGAGTGACATATGATTTTCATTTGAGATTTTGGGATCTCATTTTATCATATCGTGGTCAGTAGGTTAATGTCCAACTCAAGTTGTTGTCAATTATGTAACAGATAGATCATATGAATAGTCGGATGACCATTTTGTAACTCTGAATAGGTAAGGGACTGAATGAAGCAATGTCCTATAGTGAAGAGACCATTTCGTAGCTTTTAATAGTTGGAGGATTCAATAAAGCAACGCCATGTAGTCAAGACACTATTCATGTACATGTGATAAAATAAATAATTCCAGAGATTAAGAGAACTGATCACCTGCGGATTCTGAGATTGGTATTTCAAAAATAAATAATAGTTTTTTATTTTATTTTAAATAATTTTTATTTAATTATTGTTGAAATTACCATTCAACAACACCATTATAACTAAAACTGGTAATGAAGATTTTTAATATATGTATTTGTGTCGAGTGTCTTTGAGTACTTGTCAGCTGGTGAGAATTTCAGCACTGTAATGTTTTAGGACGATTTTAATTCATGTGAAAGGAAGAAATATAATTTGTATCATTGGATTGAAAAACACTGTTGAAGACGAAATCCAGTAAGATAATACCAAATCATGAGACTAAACAGAGAGAGAACAAGTTAATAAATAACTACTGTCGCAACCGTCTTTCGGTGGTTCTGGAATTGGGCTTCGACTTGAATAAAAACGTTGGAGTCGCCACCGATCATTTAAAAATAATATTAAGGTTGTTCAGACACCATCTTATCTGATATGCGTTTTACCAGAAATATGTTTAATTCGGGAGTCGGTTACAGTCAAGGAAGGATTATCACTCTTGAATGACCCTTTCGGTACTATTTAATTTGTCGGTTGTCGTAATTGCGAAAAATTAAAATTTCAATCGAAATTTAAAAATTCAATTCAAATTGCTTACCTTTGATCGATTGAAATTACTACTGAAAAAGTCAAAAAAATGTTAGATGGTAAAATAAATATTAGATAAATCGAATAGAGAGGGAGAGAAAAAATGAGTAAATAAATTGAGAAAAAAATGTTAAGAAAAGTGAAAAGAAAAAATGAAGAAAATGTTTGGTCTTAAAAATAATAAAATAAAAGAGTGTAAAATTATATACATGTAAAACAATGTTTTAAAAAATAAAAATAAAAACATATTAAAAATAAAAGCAATAAAAATATGATTTTTTAAAGGATCAAATTAAAATAAATCGAAACTTTATGGGTCAAATTGATTATAGGAATGAGCTGCAAGAGAAAAACAGAATATTAGGGGACTTAAAATAGCAAAAATATACATTTAAAGGACTGAACTAGTATTATCAGAAACTAGAAGGACCTAATAAATAAATATAAAAAATTAGAGCCCTAATAATCAATTTAAAATAAATACAGGGACCAAAAAAAATAACCAATAAATAACATTTACAGACTAAAATAAAATAAACAAGAAACATGGAGGGCAAAACAATAATTAGTCCTAAACATTTATACCAAATCAGTGACGAAAATAAAAGATGCACAAATATGAGGGTAAATTTTGAATATTAACAAAATAATACATAATATGTAAAAAAACAGGACTAAAATATAAAAATTGAAACCTAAGTGCTCGAAATCAGAAAAATAAAACTTCATTAAATGTCTGAAATAAAACATTGTAAGGAAACATGGGCTTAAATTGCTATTTACCCCTAGCAGGAAAACACGCTGAAGGTCCTTGGCAAAACGTCGTTGTTTTGGATAGGATTTAAATATCCTTCTTTGGTCATTTTCCTCATTTTGCCTTCATTTCATTGTTGTTTTTCCCCTAGAGAGAGGAGGTATGCCTTCTCTCTACAAATGTAGCAGACAGCCGCTGCCTACCGCTGCATGTTTAAATCAAAGATTGTTCGGCTTCCCTTTCTCTGATCTGCCACCGTCCACTGTTGGATTGTCTTGATTCCTTAGTATGTTGTTCCCTTCTATCTTTCCTTTCTTCTCACCGCTTGGATCGTCGGGATTTGCATCCAATCGTCGTCCTCGTTCATCGGTTGAATAGGTATCATTTTCTTCTCTCTCTGGTTTTGTATTTTATTTCTCCTTTTTTTTATCCAATTTTCTTTTCGAATGCTCTCCTTTTAAAATGGTGGTTGCATGTGGGTTTAGTGGAGTAGGTGAAATCTAATATGGATTTTCTGGGATTTATTTTGTTATTTTTAGTGGGATTAGTGGGATTTAGTTGTTTTGGTGGGATTTGGGTGATTGTTGATGTAGGTGATGACGATGGCGGCTCAATGGTGGCTAGTTGGTGGCTCACGCGCAAAATCAGGCGCGTGTATCACACTGTTGAACTATGTTTCGATATAACAATTTAAGGCAAAATGATTTTTGGACTTGAATTGAATTTTAAAAATGTATTTGGACTTAATTGAATTTATTCAAAATTTACAAAAATAATTCAAAGTTCTTTTAATTTAAAATTGAGCACAAAAATGTTTTTATGAACAGTAATTTACTATTGGAACAGTAAATCACTGTTTGAACAGTACCCGAGACTCAAAAAATTCTAGTATGTAAAAGGGGAACCGATTCCCCCCAAGGGGGCACCGATTCCCTCACTGTTCATCAGCCCAACAGTCATAATATTTGAATATTATGAAGGGGTATCGATTCCCTATGAAGGGGTACCGATTCCCCCCATTCTGGGCAGCCTATTTTTGCAGAAAAATCATTCCCAAACGGCTCCAAAACATCCCCAACGGCTAGATATGACTTCAAACACATTCCAAGCTATAAATACAAGCTAAGGACACTTGAAGAAATAAGAGAACAACTATCCAAGCAATCAAACACAAGAGAAGAATTTTTCATTCTTATTTCATCTTTATCTTGTATATATTTTGTTCTTGTGAGCTCAATCTTGTAAACACCTACCTTAGAGAGGTTTTCTTGTTTACATTTCTTATCCTTTTGTAAAGGGGAAAGGTTCTAGCTTAGCCCGTGTAAAAGCTAGGGAAAGGTTCTAGTTTAGCCCGGAAAAAACTAGGGAGTTTGTAAGGTTACTCTTTATCCTCAAAAGAAAGAACAAATTAGTGAATTTGTTGGAAAATCCTTGGTGAGGAGCTAAGGTAGTGGACGTAGACTTTGATTGAGAAAGTCGAACCACTATAAATCGCTGTCCAATTCTTTATCTTTCAATCTCCTTACTCCCTAAACACAAAACCATTCCGACCCCTCTTTGCAAATCGTTCCGGTTGTCGTTTCGAGCTTCCGAAAATCCCAACACACACGCACCAACAATGGACCATTCAGATTATGTTGTTGGAGGTGCTGGAAACTATTTAGGGTTAAAACTCTAATCTAGTTTAGATATGATGGATTTGGACCGGTTCGGGTCGGGTCTAGATCCGGATTTGGGTCCTGCAACTGGATCTGCTTGTAACTATGTTGGATCACTGCTAGGCTTGAGTGTTGTTCATCGGGTTGACTTGGGCCTACACAACACCAAACCAAATAAAAACATTATTATAACCATAATATGCATACTATAATATATGTATTACATAAAAATACCATACGGTTTTAATAATATACATAGTATGCATGTTATACCATATAATAAAATATACATTTATATTATATAATATAAATAACATATTGTGTAATGAGGTCAGACAAAATGGGTGTCTACAGCTGCCCCTCTTTGTCCTTTTTCGTGTAACGAAAAATATGACAAAGATAAAAGGATACAAATTTTCGTTCGGTATGAAGGTGTCCCTGAATCTAATATCCTCCATTATGGAGTTGAAAATTGACCATGATATTACAATTAGGAATAAATCCCTATTAAATTGAGTTGCCAATGACTCCTCCGTCGCGAAGTCGAGTCAGTCTTGAAATGATATTATTTTTTATGAAATTCAAACCGCAGTTCGGAATTTGAATCGGAATGTGGATTCTTGTTGCTAAATCGTAGTCAACCTTGGTCTTCCTCTTGGCTTAAAGACCTCAGTGTGAAATTTTGACTAGAAAATAGTTCCTCAACACTACCATGGGGTTGATAGGCCCTCGAGCAGAATTTAATCGAACTCGAAAGTTTTCGTTGACACATAACCCTTCTCACCTTGAGTTATGCTGTACTAAGCTGAAAGATTTCCCCATATCTTCTTCTTAACTTAAAGACCTCAGTTTAAACTTCAACCAAAAAGTAGTTCCTTGCTGCTACCATGCGGTTGATATGCCCTTGAGCTGAATGTAATCGAACTCGAAGGTTTTTGTTGATAGATAGCCCTTCTCGCCTTGAGCTATGTTGTAAATTTGATATTCCCTTGATCTGAATGTAATCGAACTCAGAGGTTTTTGTTGACAGATAGCCCTTCTTGCCTTGAGCTATGCTGTAAATTTGATATACTCTTGAGCTGAATGTAATCAAACTCGAATATTTTTGTTGACATATAGCCCTTCTCGCCTTGAACTACATTGCGAATAGTTTCTTTAAGTGAAGAATGGCTCCTCTTCACGGGTCTAAGCCAGTCATAATTCTTTAGATGACTCCCCTTCACGGGAAAGCCAAGTGGTATATTCTGTCATGTGGTTACCCTTCACGGGTCTGAACCAAGTGAGATGATCTTTGGACGACTCCCCTTCACGGGAAAGTCATGTGAGATGTTCTTCGAGTGACTCCTCTTTGTGAGAAAGAGAAGTGAGGTAGTTTTCCAGTCGGATATCATCCGTCGTGGAGTTAAAATTTGTCTTGAAAATTTTTAACTGGAAAATAGCCACTCGTCGTTGAGTTAAGCTGAATTGGATATGTTCTGAATTGGCTCTCGAACCCGTCTGAAGTTGATTATAAGATCTGTCGATCTTTCAATATGTCAAGCTAGTTTAGGCGTAGCTCCCTACTGCTAAGTTAAGCAACCACCATCGATCTTTTCTTGAAGGTGTTTTTAAATCGAGTATCTTTCGTCTTGAAGTTGAATCTTGACTCTAAAGATGCACAAATTATGTATGCGAAAAATGATAAATGTGATTCTCTTAAGCATGCCTAAGATGTATGCAACATGAATTATTTCTGTTTTATCTCATGGATGAAGCCTCAGTTTTGTCTGCTGGTCTTGTCCTTGGAATCGATCCTGCCCCATTTTCTTCTCGGGTTGTTGTTACAAGTTCTATCCGAATAATCGGACTATTTGCTTTCAAGAATGTGAAATGCTCCATTATTCTTGCATTGTTTATTCTTTCTTCAATGGAGGCAAAATGAGCCTCAACGGCTTCAAGGACCTTTCACATTTGAGATTGTCTTGTTTAAAGATGTTTTTCTTCTTTCTTTTATTTTAGGAGGGAAAAAAGAATATGAGAGTATAAGAATTTTGTAAAATATTGCCCCTTAATTCAGGCTCACAATCGAATAAAATCATAAACATGATTTCATAGAAAATCAAAATAATCAATAGCTCTTTAATGCTTTCATAGTTATAACACTTTGACAAGTATCCAAATTGATGAGTTGGCTTCAGGTTGTCTTCCTATTTTCTAAGGTTTCGGTCACCAAAATGTCATTTCTTTCTCGGTCCTTTTTGAAAATTACAACATGCCTCTCTTTCTCGGCTTGGTATTTTAATCGGATACACACAAAATGACGCAACTAGCATAATCAATTACTAGACTTTCTAGAACACTCCTATTTCGGTTCTCTGAAATCTTTCATTTGTTCAAGATTCGTAGACTCCTCTAACAAAGGTAGTGCCAAAATATCAATCTAAAAAATGAAATTCCTGAGTGCTCGTGTGAAATTGACTATAACAGGTGTTCCTTAACTCCCTTAGTCCATCTTTACCAAAACTCCTTATTTAGATAAATTTGATTTAATTTTCCATTGTTTGGCTAGCTGAATTTTATCCATAAAGCCATACGTTTAACCAATTTCTCTAGAGGGACGGCTAAATATTATAATCACCTTTATCAGGTTAACTAAAGGGTTCATCTCATCACAAAGTCTTCGAACTGAAAATTGCAGTGGATCAAACACCGGATTGTCAAGTATCCGAGCAAAGTTATGGTTTGAATATAATCTATTCATAAAGCCAGGGCTTTTGAGTTTTCTCTATAACCAATTGCCTTAGCGGAATACCTAAGCTTTATTGTATATGGATTCGATTTCTTAAGATTATCAATAAGAACCTGTTATAGTCTAGGTGTTGTTGAAAGTAAAAAATCTCAATTTTAGAATTCAATTTCCAAGCAACTGACCTAAACTAGATTCACCTACTCATCTATTCTATCTGTAAAGATCATGATCATCATTGAACGTCATCAACAAAAGTATGGTTTAGTCAGTTTTGTAATATCATAAGCAAAAGATGCCCCATGTTGTCCGCTCCTATACATACTTGAATATCAAGCCTCTTGTTCACTCCCTTATGAAAGGAGAAGGCTATATCGGTCCCTGCAAGAGAAGGATATAGTGTTCGAGTGTGTCTTCTGGGGTAAAATCACGGGTCATTATTTTACCAATTTTAATCATGTCACTTTGTTAAAGATCTATAACTTCGATCATTTACAAAGTTTTTTAACTCAGTTGATATTCAAAGAATTTCAAGTTGTAAATTTGATTAAATGCTCAACATAAATTCATTTAAATATCCTTATAAAAATATGAGAAAGTTCAAAAAACAAGTTACAAAAAGAAATATGAGAAAGTTCAAAAAAACAAGTTCAAACAGGATGCTACAAAATGAAATAAAGCCTCATTAGGATGCCTCATTTTTTGTAGAATGTTGAGTGTCTAATTTGTTAGGGCCTTCATCTGCATTTACTCCCTATTTCTCAATCATTATGCTTCGGGAGTGTCCTTGCTTTCATCGTAAAATTCCAGCTCTTTTCTGTCCATCATTAGTTGGATTAAGGCTCTAAATTCGACACATTCTTGTACATCATGTTCATTCTCATTGTGATAACAACAATGACTTCCACCTTTGCAATTTGATGTGCTAGGATACGGCACCAAAAACCCCGAATTTATCATTTGCCTCCATACCCAAGCCAGAGGTGACTTCACTTCAAAAACTTTGGTTTTGAACTTCTTACCCTTCTCCTTGGTGATTGTATTTTCCTCATTCTCTTGATGATTAGATAGAAGGTTCTGTGCAATATTAGGTGATTCTGAATTGTTGAAATGAATCTAGCTCTTGTTACACATTCTTTAGATAATCTTCTTAAAGACGAGGCAGTTTTCAATAACATGCCTTGGGACACCACCATGATATTCATAGTGCACATTTTTGTCATACTATCTGGGGTATGGGGGATTTAGAGGTTTCTTTGGATATGGTGACACCACATGTGCTTCAAAAAGCTGTTGATAAAGCTCCTTATATGTCATAGGAATGAGATCGAAATGCTCATTTTCATTTTCTCTCCTTGGTTCTCTCGAATATTGTCTAGAAGTGCTTGATGGTATAGCTGCAATTGGTTTTGATTTGGAGATTGTAAGCCTTTTCTAGTATTGAAATTGTTAATGATCTCTCATTCTTTCTTCTTCATGGGAGGTTTCCTACTTGACCTACCTCTTTTTGTCTCTCCTTGTTTAATGGTCGTTTTTACCATCTTTGTTTTGACTTCCTCATCAAACTTCGAAATGTGGTAATAATCTATATTATTTTGAGGGTTGATTACAAAAGCCTATGCTTTCATGGAAGATGAATCCCCTTGAAGTCCTGGTAAGATTCCAAGTGAAATTACCAACTGTGGAGTAGGTGGTACAACCACCCCCTCAGATGCCCCTGCCCTAGGAGCATTCATTTGATGTAAGCCATATAACTTGGCAACAATCTGATCGACCCAAGAACCTTGGCTCTTAATGATCGTATCCAGATTACTTTGATTATTCTGGTTTATCTTTTCTTCTACCCCCCTCTGCAACCTTGACATGTTCTCTTTGAGTTGAGCGATTTTCACTTCCATCTTCTTCTTTTTTGAACTAGTGTTATGTGGATGAGGTGTGTCCAATGCTCGGTGTGTCCAGTGTTTGTTCCTTTTTTATGAGACATCTCTTGTTAGTTAATGTGAATGTAATGAAAAAAGAAAAGAAAAATAATGCGAAATATGCAAGAATGCATGATGCATGATGTTTCGAGGCACTGATCCAAAAACATGTTTGTTACTATAAATAATCTTTATTGGGACAAAATTGTTATTTCTTAAGAGACAAAAAACCCTAAAGGTATATTTTGTCTAAGTCTTCTAGACCCTCAATGGTTTCTAATAGTTTGACTAGTCTTCTGCCTTCGTCTGTCACAAGTTGAATATCCTGTCGAGCTGCTCTGGCTAAACTGTGCAAGTGTTGAGTTGCTCGAATGACTGCATTTCTAGCTTTCACCCTTTGCTGAACCTATTTCCTAACGGAAACGTCATTGGAGTCCTTCATCGATAGAAACTATCTGAAGTTCATTTTCTGGAATTCGTTAACAATGGTCTCCAATTTCAACCATCGCTTTGCCATCTTGTTCTTGTTGTCTTTGAAGGAACTCTCTAGGTCAACACCTCTTTTGAAAGATGTAAATGATAAAAATAAAATGAAAGAGAACAAAAATGAAAGGAAAGAGTTAGTTAGGTAAGGATAATAATCAAAACAATAATGAAAATGAAAAGTCCTACCCCACATGATATCTACCCCACATGTTTTAATTCTTACTTGTACATGCTTTCTACCCCGCATGCTAATTTTAAGCAAATCTTAACCGCATATTTGTCAAGTTAGCATGCTTTGAACAAAAAGTAAAATAGGAGATAATTCAAGCATTCTAGGTTTGAAATAGAGTTTCAGGGTGGGCTCTAATTCCCTTTAGTCTCTTGGTTTAGTGATGTGATCCTGTCTAGCACCAACTTTCTTCATAACATACTCACATCATTGAAGATCCATCAAGCACAATATAAGGGAGTTATACCTTACTTTATATTATATTTACACATTTATGCATTATATATTATTATGAGCATACATTTGCATATTAGTCTATACTTGAATTATCATAACCTGTGCATTCATGGTTTGCATCATTGATTGATATTCATGCATATAATCTATAGTTATAATAATATTCATTCATTATCATATGATGCATGAGTTATTATTATAACCTATAGTTCATATCTTTATAATATGCATATCCTTATTACATTATATAAGTTCATATACTTAACTTAATTCTTTATGTTATGTGTATAGGTTCATTCGGCCACAGCTTGGGAGTTATATTGGAGCTACAATGAGCATGTAACAACAAGGAAACTTACATAGGGATGTTTAGGAGAGCATAAGGAACCATTGGTGAGAAGTTGTTCGGAGACTCGTGAGCTCATAGCTGGATTGAGCTGAAGATTTGAGTTGCAAGATGACTTCAATTTAGCTGGGGAGCTGCACCATCATCATCACCACTCAGGACACTTCAAATATGTCCTAAGTCAAAATTTTTGAAATCGTACCTTTTCGCGAATAGGTGCCACCTTAAGAGGTACCTTTTCACAAGGAGCTGCCATAACGATCACCATGCTACAACTCACCTATTGCCAGCTCACCTCCAGCTCATTCACCTCCAAACTAGCTCAAACATGAAATGTTATCTTTCCCAAACATTGTGACCTTTCATGAATGATGTTGCCCATGAAGATGCCCTTTCACCAAGGAGCACGTTGGTGAAGAGATCACAACTATTGGAGGCCTAAATCATCAAAGGACATGAAACAAAGCTTCATGACTATTCAGCCACAACACATGCCTTGCACATGAGATCCTTTGGCGCCAAACATGAGGAGGCACATCATCATTCGGCCAAGGAAAGGAAATTGGCACCAAGATGACCAAGCATGTACCATTCGGCCAAGAGAGATGTATCCCCACCCTTTGACCAAAACATCAATGCCCTTCATGAAGGGATAGCCGAACCAACACCAAGCTTAAAGGACATATCTCTTTATTCCATTAATCATGTATTTCCATAGAGACATATACTTAGCCGAATCCATGTGTAATCATTAGGCCAAGCCCTCTCATTTCCTATAAATTGAGAGGCATGCCATAATTTGTAATCATCTCTTCTCATATATTAAACATACTCTTGTGAATTAATTTTTCTTCAAAGTTCTTTGTGAACTTTATCGATTAAGCAAGTATAATTCATATACTTGTGGCGTCATTCCTTCCATTTTGATTCCTAAATTCCTAGATTGATATCTAGTGGGTTGAAGACACTATCACCACCCGTCAAGCAAGTTTGTGAAGATTGAGATTGTGCTTCCTATCATTGTTTCCTCTTTGGCGTGCTTGAGATACAACATCACCACCATCTCCATTTCATCATCAACACCATCAACATCATCCATCAAGACCACCAATTTCGCAGTCATCTCTATTCCTTTTATTTCATTTCATTACTTATCTTATTATTCCATTTATTATTCCATCATTGAACTTATTTCTTTCTTATCTTTGTTGTAGCCCAAGCTTATTACTCAAGGACATCAGTACTTGTCAATCCTAGATCGGGACACAATAAAGCTATCTACTCACTTCCATCAAAGCGTGTAGATCACTTTACATCATTTAAGTTCTAAAGAAGGTACCCGAGTTCTCCTTGTCGGGTCCCCTTGGGCTTGCCAGACACTTAGTCCTTAGCCCATTACAAGCTTTTGTGGACTAAGTTAGGTCTTTCTGTTATCCAAAAATGCAATCCTAATGCTACACTGCTTGCACATGAAAACACTATGCGTCGCATTGGAAAAGGTCATAAATGGTGTTTATGTTTGAATTCTTATCATTTTATCATTTTCTTTCAATAGCCTAGATGCTAATTACACTAATTAGGTCCAACATGTCCGTGGCTTGACAACAATGAATCTGCCTTAGAAAAAGTAGAAATGGGTGTAAGCACTGGTTTTCATTGCTTTTGTTCGGTTTATTTGTTTTGCCATCTTAATCTTAAAGATGTTTGTATTTGATTGGATTTAGTTGCATATTTCATACAAAGATTCTTGGATACATGCTTCGATTGAACTTGTTCAAGAATTACTAATATCTATTCTTTTAAATAACAGGGAACTTTATAGTAATAACGTATCTTGGATAATCCTAGAGGAGCTGGGGAATTTGACGGAATTGGTGACCTTGGTGAGGACGTCAAGAATTTGAGTGGGTGGGACTTGGGAATGTGAAGCCCGTCCCTTATCTGATGTGAGTTGGATGGAACAATTCCAGTGTCCTTAACTGCTATCGACACACTGCAAGTTCTGTGAGTGTTGCTGATAGAATTCTTCTCCTCATTAGTTGTCTAAGTTTGGGGACAAGAACAGTTCTAATGGAGTTGGATGTTATATCATTTGTTGTGCAGGGATCTTTCAAATAATCATCTAACAGGAGATGTTCCAGTTAATGGTTCCTTTTCGCTATTCACTCATACCAGGTTTCTCTTATGTTATCTCAATTTGTTCCCACCCTCACTCGCAACTCCCGATCCACCACCTTCTTGTTCCAATTTTTCATATTTAAGACTGTCATGCCAGTTTCTTGATTTGCTACATCTTTTTTTGTTTTACAGTTTTTATAATAATCGACTCAATAATCCTCCACATGCTCCACCGTCTCCTATCTCACCTACACCTCCAGCTCAATCAGGTATTTTCTCGATTTTATTGTAATTTATTATTTTTTTTCACTGCTGACAAATCTGAAAATGTGCCTAAATTTGGGGCCTTCTCATATTATTTATTCTTTTTCTTGAGATATTCCTTTGATTTGTTGCATCCACAACTGTTTTGGTGTTTACCACATCTTAGTAGCACGCAAAATTGTTGTGAACTATGTAGCGCCAATCCTGACCTTTCTTATGTCCTAGTCCTTTTTAAGAAGGTACTTTTAAGTTCAAATTTAAATCTGATGATGAAAGGACTCAAGAATGGTTTGGGTTCAAGTTCACCTGGTTGAAATGTTGTCTGCTCAGTTGGCGTTGGTACTGGCAGAAAATGTTAATTAACAATAAGATTCTTGATGTACGTGAACTGACAATATGTGTATATATTCTTCATATTGGCAGGTATTACTTCCACTGATGTTATTGCTGGAGGAGTTGCTGCTAGTGCTGCCCTGCTGTTTACAGCTCCTGCAAATTGATTCTTAGTTGTACGTAGCAAGAAGTTAGGGAAGATTGCTATTGGATATTAATTAGAGTTATAAGTGGAAAGCGTGAAAATACACATGCAACTAGTTTTCTTTTCTGTTTATAGTATATGGTAACACGAGTACACATTTGTATGTATTTTGTTATATTAATGTTTTCCACCCTTTTAGTTTCAAGTGACTTTTTTTTATTTAATATTTGGAATATATGATTTGATTTGTAGAATTGATTATTACTGTGGGTGTAAAGAATGTCTTTAATGGTGTTTTATGCAACTCATGCAGCTACTCCTATTAGTGCCATTTGCGACGTTTTGGAATGAAAATGCCACTAATAGTGGGCTTATTTGTGACGTTTTTAAATACAAATGCCGCTAAATACAGTCAATAGCGGTGTTTGTCTTTACAAACCCCGCTTAATACACAATCAATAGTGGCATTTGTAAATAAAAGCGCCGCTAAATATATAGTCAATAGCGTTTGTAAATACTAACGTCGCTAAATATACAATCAATAGTGGCGTTTGTAAATACAAACGCCGCTAAATACAAAATCAATATCGGCGTTTGTAAAGACAAACGCCGCTAAATACACAGCCAATAGCGGCATTTGTAAAGACATGCTGCTAAATACACAGTCAATAGCGGCGTTTGTAAATACAAACGCAGCTATATGTCGAGACCAATTGCGGCTTTTTTTTCACAACGCCGCTAACAATTGTGATGTTCGTTTTAGTGGCACTTATTGCGGCGTTTTTGCAAGTGTCGGGAAATTTTTTAGCGGCATTTATAAATGCCGCTATAGGGTTAAATAATGCCGCTACAGTACCATTTTGCTGTAGTGACGTTTCAGTTTCCTGACTTTGGATCTGATTAAGAGCATGTTCCGACAAAATAGAGATCGTATTTGGACTCAAGAGGTTGATACGAAGTGGCCAATGAAATTTGGGATCGAACAATCACCATTTATAATTGTCAATGGTGGCTTCCAACGACGATGAACAGTGGACGATCACCATTTAGGTTTAATTTTATGTTTTAAATTATTTTTATATTAAATAATAATAAAAAATGCCACATTATACCAAAACAATAATAAAATAATTCAATGACCAAAACAGGAATAATATAAAAGTTCAGCGAATAAATTAAAAAAATTAAAAGTATAATGAATGTAATAGGAGAGAATAAAGTTCAGACGAATGATATAATTTACTTGTACATTTAATTTTAGCTTAAAAGAAAGAAGTGAATCAAACTAAACAAAAAGCAGTGGCAAATGCTTTAAACCAAAAAAAAATCTGAAGTTAATGATGTATTACTAAAAAACTGAGATCCTCTGAAGAAACTTACACGTATTGAAACGAAAGTTTGTTGCTGCAACCTCCCTTGAAGAACCCCGGCATCCATCCAAGAAAAACACCCTCGAATAGCTTATTGTAGATAGCCAGCGTAGACATGGCTGAGATATTATCAACCCCTATTGGAACCTCCGCTTCCACAACGCAGGATTGACTGAAATCAGACTTTGAGGTTCCTCCGTCTAAAAAGTAGAAATAGGAAGAGGCATTGGTGGATTTGATGCTACAACGAGAGGCTGAAATATAGATAACTGACTCTACATGTTCCGTGCAATTCAAAACATACATAATTTGGTTGTTATTATAATAATACTCATAATAATACGATCGAAACGGTCTTTCACAGAAAGAAGAATAATAACTGTATACTGAAGTGAGAGGAAGGGAATTGCAATCATCCATGTCGAGGCCCGCATCAACCACTCGCATCGTATTATTCTCATAAATGATTTCTTCCATTGAGAACTTCCCCTCTCTCACAACCCAAGTGGTGCGGTTATTTTTGTCACACTCAAATTCATACCAATGTTCACCACAGTGAGGAGGTTGGTTTTTCAATCCGAATGGGTAACTGGTATTCAAGCTCCCACAAAAAACAGACCCACGATCCTGGTTTAGATGCCTGGCGAGGCAAGCACCAGGAAATACAAATACAACTAAAGCAAAAGCGGTCATTAGCTGACCTAACCAAGGCAATCTCGCTTTTAATTGTGGCATGATAAAGTTTTGGGTAGGGAAGAAGAACAACAATGGGAATGGGGGTTAACAACAAAGTATCCAACTAAATACAGGCAAACTTATTAGAGAGCCTGAGCTTGAGAATAAGCATTAATGGGGACTGAAGACTATGACTTTGCCCAAATCATCGTGGTTTAGTCAAAAATGTATGAGAGAAACCAAGGAACTACCGTTGATCCTAAAGCCGCCGTACATAGCTACAGCGTACAGGGTCTGGGGTCTTTTGCTTTTCGGGGAACGAGACGCACGAAAATATATAGGGTAACCTAATTGTATAGTCAGTAAACTATAGGAATGGTTTCATTTTGACCACTAAACTAAACTTTTTATCAATTAAGTCACTAAACTATTACAATGATTTCAGTCAAGCCATTGACCATTAATTTATTAGGTCACTAAACTATAGGGGTTGTTACAGATAGAACGAAAAGAGATTTAGACATAAATTTAATAATATTGGGTTGATTATATGATTTTTATTTGTTTTATATTTATTTAAAAAATTTATATAATAATATGTTTATTGTAACCATATTTACTAATAATATAAAAGATATATTTCTTCGGCATGCCGAGTCTAGCGGCAGTCTCGAACGCCATTTTAGCCGTTGCAATGGCTTCTCGATAGGCTCGAAACTGCATGGCTCTACTATCAATGTGGAAGGAGACTCCTGTGACGGTGAGCCGTAGAGCCTCAGTGGCCTGGGGAAGAGGTGCGATGATTTCTTCGGGGAGTGCACCTAAAGGACATCTTGAACCGCCATCATCTGGAGCTTTGACTCGGATGAATAAGGCACATTTAGGGTGCCACTTCTTAATCTTGTCAAGTTCATCTTCAGAGTTGAAAGTTGTTAGGTTAACGCCGGCTGTGGCGGCGTACTTGATATGAGACGCTTCTTTGCATGGGTTGGCAAAAATGATCCTGTCAGGCGAAACACCATTACCAAGAGACAAGACGGATTCGATCTCGGCCTTGCTTGTGCAGTCGAAGCTGGAGCCGAGGGCAGCCAGTGCCCCGAGGAGAACTGGGTTGGGATTACACTTGACGGAGTAGAAAAGTTGGTCCACCGGAAGGTTATGGTTCCACCCGTCAAAGAGGGCATCGACGGCACCCAAATCAAGCACGGAAAACTGTTCTTTCGATTCTTGTTCGGTGGAAATGATGGACTGAATGAAAGCAGTCGAACCATCTTTCGATAAAGCCCAGACCAAATGCAGAATGTAGTTAGGACTAGTGGGGCCATGGGTCCCAAAATTTGAAAAATTATAATAGAGATCCTTAAAAAAATTAAATTTAGCCCACAATTTTTTAAAAAATTATATTAAGCTTTAAATTTTTTTAATGTTCTTGAACCCTCTCATAATTTGAAAATATTCTCATTAAGTATCGCATTTTTAAAAATTTTAATTAGACTTAACCTCTTTGAAGAAAATATAACTAAACTCTTCAAAAATTTTGAAAATTTTAATTTAAATCTCTAAATTTATTAAGGTTTTAAGTTGTCCTCCAAACTCTATCACCAAGTTACACAACTGGCCTACACATTCTTTCCTCTCACCCCATGCGCACCCAGAATGGCCTTGAATGTTCTCGGACCAGGTGCCATGACAACCAACGACAACTCTGCAAGTATTATAATCGTAATTATATATATATATAGAGAGAGAGTGTGCCCTATGTCATTTTATATTTTTATTTTATATTATATATATATATCGGCAAAATGGCCAGAATAATGTACTTGGGGATAAAATATTCTCATAACAATGCTCTCCCCGGATTATTTTTCAATCTAGGGTGAATTATATAGTACCGAGCCAAAGACTCCAAGATTACCTAACGTCTTCAGGCCAATCAGGAAGACTCTGGGACTACCTGGCGTCTTCAGGAAAAATAGGAAGACTCCAAGTTTACCTGGCATCTTCAGTCTAGGGTGATATGTTGCCTCCGACTGGAAAATAGGTAAGTAATAATGGCACTATTAATTATTCATTAATAACCCGAGTAGGTTGATGGTTGGTGGTTGAACGAAAAATTATAATAAATACTCGGTATGTTATAAAATGGGGTGTTTTGGTTGAGAATTGGGGAGTAAAGTAGTGGTGAAGAAAGGAGAGAAAAGGCAAAATCTGGAGAAGAATTGAAAGAGTAAGCATCAGAGAAGAATATTAGAGAAATTTTGAACAAAATTTCCTTCCAATTTTTAATCTGTAAGTATTATTCGAATAAAATATCTCTATTTCATATTATTTAATATTAAAATATTAATTTTAATATGTTGTTGCAAGTAAAAAAGAAGTGAGTAAGAAATTTGAAAATGTTTTTTATAACATCAACTTGTCGGAAGAAACTCTCAAGTAAATGTAAAAAAAAAAATTATTTAAAGTATTTTACGATTTATTGTTAGCTACATATTAACTTAGTAAATATCAATTTACGATTTATTGTTATGTAAATATCATTATTATAATTTTAACATTGTTGATTTAGTATTTGTAGTATAAATGTTAAGATAATTAGATGAACATATTTGACTTAATATTTGTAGTAGAAAAAAATATTTATTATAATTACGAAAAATAATGGCACCATTAATTATCCATTAATAACCCGGGTAGGTTGGTGGTTGAAAGGGAAAATATAATGAATAACCCGGATACTATAAAATGGAGTGTTTTGGTTGAGAATTAGGGTGTAATAAATTCGAAGTAATAATAAGTAGTTATAAAAAATCCGAAGTAATAAATTTAATCATTATTATAATGTAATCATAGTATTTAATCATTATTTTTATATAAAAAACATTGTTAATATATTTACATTTTTTGCAAGGTTAAATAATATTGTAGTAGAAAAATAATATTTATTATAATGACGAAAAATAATGGAACCATTAATTATCCATTAATTACTCAGGTAGGTTGGTGGTTGAACGGGAAAATATAATGAATACCCCGGGATGTTATAAAATGGGGTTTCTTAGTTGAAAATTAGGGAGTAATAAATTCGAAGTAATAATAAGTAGTTATAAAAAATCCGAAATAATAAATTTAATCATTATTATAATGTAATCATAGTATTTAATCATTATTTTTATAAAAAATATTGTTAATATATTTACATTTTTTTGCAAGGTTAAATAATATTGTAGTAGAAAAATAATATTTATTATAATAAATAAAAATAATATTTATTATAATGACGAAAAATAATGACACCATTAATTATCCATTAATAACCTGGGTAGGTTGGTGGTTGGTATTTTAACGGGAAAGTATAATGAATACCCCGGGATGTTATAAAATAGGATGTTTTGGTTGAGAATTAGGGAGTAATAAATTCGAAGTAATAATAAGTAGTTATAAAAAATCTAAAGTAATAAATTTTATCATTATTATAATGTAATCATAGTATTTAAGCATTATTTTTATAAAAAAAATTGTTAATATATTTACATTTTCTGCACGGATAAATAATATTGTAGTATTTAATTTAATTTTAATCATAAATTTAATTTTTCGTCATTAGTATAATTGTAATTTTTACCTTACGAATCATTAGTATAATTTGAATAAGATTGATTTAGTATTTGTGGTAAAAATGTTAAAATAATTAGATCAACATTTGATTTAGTATTTCTAGTAAATATGTTGAAAAATATTGTTAATATATTTACATTTTTAATAAAAAATATTTTTAATATATTTACATTTTTTACAAACTTTAATAATATTTATTGTAATTTAGTAAATAATTTATTTTCATTATAATCATAAATGTAATTTATTGTCATTACTATAATTTATTTTAATTTATTATGAATATCTACATTTTTTATGTGTAGAGAAAATGAGCAATGTATTTTTAACGATTGTCCATTACAATGGACAGATTATTGAAAATAAGGTCGGAATTATTTTCAGTCTGAAGCACCTATAAATATGATGTTTAAAAGGGACATCACATTTGTAGAAATGAAGGAGATGATAGAAAGGAAAATCCTAGCTACAATTGATGGTTTAAGGTACAGGTTTATGATATGTCACAATCAAGTCAGGTATGCTGCAATACCACTTGAAGAATATGATGATATCACAAGTATGATTGAATTACATGACCAACAAATATTCCAATTATTGAGTTATTTGTTGAGGTGTGTAATATATCTAATGTGCTTAGGTTATCATGAAATATGGTTGGAACTTCATCTCAAATGACTTTCGAAAGTCAGTTTGATAACCTGATATATAGGTTGATAAATAGCTTCGTGACAATGTTGGAAAGTGAAAATGAAGTCGTTAGAACATCTGGAGCCGCAGAGTATGACACTGAAAATCGCTGGGAAGAAATACTTGATGATTCAAGTGACGATGAAGAAACTGAAGAACCCGTTTTGGCTGAGGATGACATTATTTTCGATGCTGATGAACCTGATATCAATATTGATGAATATTTGAAACCGTATCAACATACCCCTCACATGCACGAGATAAGAGGACACCTGAATTCCTAGAGATGCTACATTTAACTTCAGGCTACATGACTGAATCATCCGAAAACTTTGGTGAATTATCAGTAGGGAACCAATACAGAGGAAAAGAACAAGCTACACTGGCAATTAAAGAGTAATGCATAAAATGCCATATAGATTGCAAGGTTGCAGAATCCAACCAGAAAACTCTGTACGCAAATTGTGTTAAATATGGGCCCGAGTGTAAGTCGCTGATCAGAGTCTCCAAAATGAAGAGGCAAGATGATTGGGTCATCACAAGGTACAATGGTCCACACACATGTTTTCAAAACTCTATTGAACAAGACCACCGACTACTAGACTCAGATGTGATTGGCATGCCTCACACCCCAATCCTCACCGTGCCTACCCCTCCAATCTAATTTGTGGAGAGCGTCATAATTCTCTGGAATTCAAGGAATATGTTAGTCGAAGCCGAACTACCTCGACACTCTATCGGAAAATTGGAACTCAACAAAAGCGAAATGGATCAATGGTGTAACAACACACCTATATTGACAACCCTCCCAAACATGTTGCGACACACATGACATAATTTCTCCATCATCATACAACCTCCAAATAAACTATAAAACAAAATTATATAATTATTAATTAATTTAAAATTTATAAAATTAAACTAAATAAATAAACAATATTAGAAACTAAATAAATTAATTATATATATACCTCAATTTTGCATTTGATGTCCATCTTAAATATAAACTCTTTCACATTATTGTGCACCAACCCCGTTCCTTCTATTTTATTCCTCCATCTGTATACCAATCAAAATAAAATTCGCTAATTATTTTTTCTATACAAAATATTCGTTAATTACTTTAAGATAAAACATTTTAAATCAAAATATTACCTTCCGGCAAGAGGAAAGTCAACTGCAGTTCGACTAATCGGTGTTAACCATAGAAGTCTGTGCCAGGCCCACGATTGTAATAACGTCAAACATCCACTGATTTCCATCGTACATGCATCATTTACAAGTAATGACGCCTTACATATCTCGCGATACAAGAACGCCAATATTGCCGATCCACAACTATACTAACAGATATTCAAAAAGTTACCCAAAAACAGAATATATTATATATGAACAAGATTACAGGATTCATCCAGCATCAAGACTCCTCTGATCAACCGTAATATATATGCTCGAGTTGCATATATAATGTATTCCTCAGTACTATAATGACTGAACTTAAACTCATTCGCCAACCATGATAATCTCAATCGTGACCCTTTTGCAAATGTTTTTTTCCTGGCACCTTACCAAGGTACGCCCCACAAATTTCAAACTCGTCTTGATCTTTTTTTCCCACCACTTTCATTCCATTTGTAGGGACCTCAAGTTGTAAAGTCACATCCTCCAAAGTGATCTTACATTCACCACACGGAAGATGAAATGTATGAGTTTTTGGTCTCCACCATTCAATTAATGCACTGATCAAACTAGGAACCAACCAATATTCTCTTACAAATGTTACATCGTAAAAGCTTACTATTTGCAAATTTTGGACAATAAGTTCATTTGGCTTCTCACAAGTGTTCACTTGACTACGAAGGGCTCGTTGTTCGTCGTCCTGCAATTTATTAATCCATGTAATTAGAATTAATTAATCGTTCTCAAATAAAATATATTATTTGATCATAATACCAGTGCTTCCAAATGACTAGAAATGTGTCGATCATCAAGTCTCAAAAGAACATTTTGTTCTGCCATGCTTCAACAAATCTATAAAAAAAATTAAATATTTCAAATTATAATATTAATCATAATTAAAGAAAATTTAAACAAAAAAATATGTTAAATAAAAAGAAATAGTCTAATTAATTTATATTTACAATAAAAACAAAAAACAAAACAAAAAAATTAGACTAAACTTACCAAACCACTCAAATACGATTTAATCTGTAAAATCAAAATAAATAGTCCAATCATTTATATTACTCAATAAAAAAATTAAAAAAAACAATTTAAACTAAACTTACCAAACTACTCAAATACAACTTAATATGTAAAATCAAAATAAATAGTCTAATAATTATAATTTAAATTAAAAACAAAAATTATACTAAAAATTACACGAAAAGTTAAATTTAACTTACCAAACTACTCGAATACAGTTTAATATGTAAAATAAAAAATATATAGTATAATTAATTTATTTTTACAATAAAACACAAAATAAAACAATAAATTTTAAACTAAACTTACCAATGTACTCAAATATGATTTAATTTGTAAAATAAAAATAATTAGTCTAATAATTTATATTACTCAATAAAAATAATGTAACAATTTAAACTACACATACCAAGTTTTACTCAAATACAACTTAATATGTAAAATTAAAATAAATAGTCTAATAATTATAATTTAAATTTAAAACAAAAATTACACTAAATATTATACAAAAAATTAAATTAAACTTACCAAGCCACTCGAATACAGTCTAATATGTAAAATCAAAATAAATAATCTAATTAATTTATATTTCAAATAAAAAATAAAAAATGAAACAATAAAATTTACTCTAAATTTATCAAATCGCTTATCAGAGCACTCGAATTTTTTATTCCTTCGATCGAACTCTCAAGCTTACCAAGATCTACCACAAATGCTATATTTCTCTCGGCATCACTCAAATTTCTCCAAATTCTCTCCCTCACCTTTCACCCAAAATCCAACTCCCCTTGATTTATAACATTTATCGATGCTCCATTATTGGTATAATAATGACACCATTATTACACTCGCTCCCCCCATGCAACGCATGCCACTCGTTGATTCCCACGCACGCCATGCAACAACTTTGGTTCAGAGGCAGGGCTGCAATCAAAATAAAACTGAAGACGCCGCTTATTCCCGAAGTCTTTTGCATGGACTGAAGATGCCGCGTATTCTCAAAGTCTTCCTTTTTGCCTGAAGACGCCAAATAATCTTGGAGTCTTCATTTTTGCCTGAAGAAGCCGCGTAATCTTGGAGACTTTGTCGTGGTACTGTAGATTTTACCCTATATGGAAAATAATCTGAAGAGAACATTATTATGGGAATTAAACATGTGCGTTTATGGTCTCTGACGTTCAATCAACGCATTGATCAAACCTGGGATCAACTTGTATTCTCGCACAAATGTTACATACCAAAATCCAGCTTGTTTCAAGTTTTCTTTTATCAATCGGTGTGGCTTAGGCAGATTATGTAGCTGATGGCGAAGGATTCACTGCTCATCCTCCTGCAATTAAATAATTCAAAAAAATTATCACAATCATAAATTAATATTCAAATATTTAAAAAAATTCATTAAACAAATATTTTATTGTACTAAATAAGAATAACACCATTATTCTCAAATGAGTTGAAATATGTTCATTGTCAAGTCTCAGCAGTGGAATTTGGTCAACCATTCGAATGAATCTGTAAAAAAAGTAAACAACAATATTTATAAAATTATTTAATATAATATAATATAAACTAACTAACATAACAAAAAAAATTAATGTAATAACTTATAATATAATAAACTAACAAACTAAACTTTTTAAAATATAACTTAAACGCACCCTTAATCAACTAATAAACTATTCTTTTATATAAATTAAACTAATAAACTATTTTTTAATTATTATATAACTTAGACTACTAATAAACTAATTAACTAAATTTTTTATATAATATAAATTCAAAAAACAAATATAACTTAACTATTTAACTAACTACAAACTAATTAAATATTTTTATATATAACTAACGACTAACAAACAAACTAATTAATTTTTTTAATATATAACTATCAAACAAACTAATTAAATATTTTTTTTATTAATGTATGATTTAACTTAAACTAACAATAATATAACTTAAACTAACAAACTAATTAACTAAATTTTTGTTTTACCCTAAACCCTAAACTAAAAAACTAATAATTTAAAATAATAAACTAATTTAAATAAAATAAAAAATTACCTCACGATGTTTGCCTCCCTTTCTTCTTATTCTTCCTTTCCTTTCTCTTGGCACTCTTCTCCCTTTCTTTCTTTTATGCTTCGTTAACCCCAGATTTCACCTTATATATTAAAGCCCCGGCTGCTTCAATTCATGTAGCAATAATTAAAGAAATCACGGGCCTCCATTGCAGCAATAATTGTTGCATGAAGCAACAAAAATGATGCTACATGAAGCAGAAAAATGATGCTGCAATAATGCATCTATTAAAGCTGCATGGGAGCAGGCGAGCATGAGGGGAGTAGGCGGCATGAATTTCGCCAGTTTGGTCGCCGGGATCACATGACGACCTCATAGGTCGCCCGACATACATGGCGACCTTTATTTCAGCAGGACACTGGGCGTGCATGGCGACCTAGATGTATGCAAAATGCAGCAGCTCACCACAGTTTACGGGGACGGCATGACAACCTCCTTGGTCGCCCGGAGCGCCTGGCGACCTACGCTTGCACTGTGTAATTCGCCTTATCTCAGCAAATAATAAGGGGAGAGCATTATCTTATGAAATAAACTTTCCCAACACATTATCTCGTGGAATTAGCCATATATATATAATTATTTTATTATCATTGTAAAATCGTAATATTTTAAATTTTTTAAATTAGAATAAATTATTATTTTGTATCGATTAAGTAATTCTAATATATATATAGCTTAAGATCCACTTACATCTAGTGAATATCTTTTTTACGATTAATCTCAGATTTTGATTTCGTCTCATCCAACGATCCTAAAAATGTGTAAAACATTTTAGTTTAACACTATGTAAACATATCATGCTCATATATATAAGGTTAGAACTTACTTACACTATGTAAAGCTAGTAAGTTTTCCACCAATTTATAGCCATACATTTAAATAAATAAATAATCTATAATTAATTAAAATTTATAACACATATATAAATATATTTCTTTAACTCACAATAACACAATATTTTTTTGTTAGGGTTTAGGATTTAGGATTTAAGGTTTATGTTTTGAGGTTTGGGGTTTGGATTTAGGGTTTATAATTTTAGGGTTCAAGGTTTAGGTTTAGGGTAAAAAGAGAGATTGTTTTATTATGAGTTAAAAGATATTTATTTATGAGTTATAAATTTTAATTAAATCTAAGCCTTTTATTTATGGGTTATATATGGGGCTAGGATCTAATTACATATTATAAAACTAAAAAGTTTTCTTTTTAGGATCGTTGTGTTGAGACGTTATTTGCCTGACAAAAAAAACAAACTGTACACATAGGTGTATCTATCTCGAAAAAATATAAGTGTTTATCTTCTTGCATAAGATAAAAAACTAATTTGAAGAGTTACCGCCAATCATTTAACGAGGTGTGATTGGTCACCAAAATGATATGTTATTTTAATAAAATTCCTAAGGATAATATTAAAATAAAAAAGGGTCTACATACCAGAAAATGAGTTCGGGAGTCGGTTACGTGTAGGGAAGGATTAGCACCCACAACACCCAAAATTGGTACCTTTGTTTATTAATTAACGTCTTTACAATAAATTAACAAATTTGAACCTAATTTTAATTTATGATTCCATAAAAAACAGTGGGAATATTATTTTATATCAACAAATCATTTAAAATATATTCCTAATAAGTTAAGGAAATTGTTTTATGATTTATTGTACAAAATAATATAACATGAATACATAAAATAGCATTTAATGATTAAATTATGAAAATATCAAAATTCTACGTTATTATTAGTAAATACCTAATATGTGAAGTACTATAATTGAAATATTAAAGTTAAAGGATTAGATTGAAAAATAATAAAACTCATAGTCCTAATTAGAAATATTATAAAATTTAGGCTCTATTAATTTAATTTAACCATAAATAGTTATACAGGTTAAAATAAAAGTTATCAAAATAATAGGGACTAAACATTCAATTTTACCTAAATATACATATAAATATAAGCAATGACTAAAATAAAAATAAATAAAATGCGAAGACGAAATTGAAATACACAAAAACCTGATTTCGTGACCAAAATACAAAACATACAAATTACAGGGACTTCAAATATGATTTGCCCATGCTCGAATTTATGCAGAGGCCCCTCCCCAAAACAACATTGCATGGGGAGGGTATTAATAGCCCAAAATCGGCCTTTAAGGGCCATTTCTCTCATTTGGCTTCTCTCTCTAAGAGAGAGAAGCTCTCACTTTTCTCTAAATTCTCTCGTCAGAGGGACGCCGGTATAGTGTTTGGGTGTGCTTCTTCTGAGGTAAGGAATGGTCCTTGTTTTACCAGGTTTTAATATTGATACTTTGTCAAAATGTATAACTCTAATCATAAAGAGTTTTTAATCTAGTGATATTCAAAGAACTGCAAGATTGCAAAATTGATTCAATGCTCATAACCTTAAAAGCAACACCAATTTATTTATTACAAAAGGGCGGAGAAAGGAACAAAAAACATGTTCAAACAAGATACTGAAAATGAAAGGTACTATAGTGGTAGATAACAACTTCCACTTATTTATCTAACTGCCCCATTATTCTTAGAATGTTGGGTGTGTAATCGGATCAAGATCTTTTTCCTCATTTTCCTCTCATTTCTTGACCATTTCTTGGGTAACTTCTTTGGATGAACCTTCAGATGCACCAATCTCTACTTTCTCCTAAGTAGTTTCTTGGTAAAATCTCAGCATCCTTTTCTTCCCTGACTAAAAATTAGGCTCAAATTTAGATCCAGAATAATTTTCCTTGGTGATGATAGTTTTGTTATGGTTCTGGACGCTCATTGCAGCTATAATTGGAGTCGTATTCACCAGATTCCCTAAATTACCCCGTGCCTCACTTGTTTTCAGAAAATATGATATAGAGGTTTGAGGTGTCTTCAGGGTTGCATTTGCCCCACTCCTTCGTAAACCTATGGGCCAATCTCAAATTACCTTTCCTTTCACTTCTTCATTTCTTATTTCTTTCTCATTATTTATCATCAGAAAAATATCAAAAGTTGTGTCTACCATACATTCCTCACCTTTTTTAATTTTGCCTTTTTTCTTCTCGATATTTTCTACTGTATGAACTTCACTTATTTTGACCTTATTAACTTCATTTTGGGGGTTAATCCCCAAATGTCTAACCATAATGGATTGATTGCTAACATCTAGTTCTATAAATCCTTGAGTCAAAAGATCTTAGACTCGTCGTTTGAAGTTACCACAATTCTCAATGGAGTGTCCTTGGGTTCGCGCGTGATATTCATAAGATGCTTTCTCATTATACCTAATCGGATAAGGAGGCAACAAAGGTTTAGCCAGACATGGAGCAATAACCTGGGCTTGGAGTAATTTGGGATATAACTTGATGCACGAAACTGAAGGAAAATTGGGTAGAAGCTCTTTTGACCTCATTGTCTCTTTGTAAGTGTTATTATTGTCTTGAAGACCTTGTGACTGATGACCAAAATGTTTGTTTTAAATGTTTGACTATTGACCAACATCATGAGAGATAATTATTTGAAGATCTCTCTTGCTCGACCAGTTTTGAGCTTCTAAGGAGCTTAGGTTTCCCATCTTCAAAGCATAACAACCCCTATGTGATAAGGTTTTGGACCTTTAATCTCAAAATTATACAATTTTCTGTAGAGTGGCTAAAATCTCCATAATGATAATTGCATGAAGTTATAACATCTTGCCAATCTAGTCGCAAATAAGTACTAGGAGGAATGGGTGTTAAAGACCACTTTCAAAGAGAAAGGGTGTTAAGTCTGAATATAATATTGGAATTGGAATGAGATGTGTCATCCTCTTTTTCTTTATGCTCTTTTTAGCATTCTTCATTGGCATTTGATCCTCTTCCATGCTTCTTCTCTTTGACTCTACTTCAATTTTCATGTTACAGGTTTCACCCTTAATTTTCACTTTCTCCATCTTGATTTCTGTCACATTTTCCAATTTTTGGAGTTGAGTTGGATTTCTAAGTTCCACAACAGGTTCTTGGTCATTTTTCATTATGGCATTAACTGTATCATTAACATTCAGACTTTTTCCCAAGGTTTTTATCTTTTCTTGCTTAATAGGGTCTTCTAATGTTTTCTCCCCATACAATATGGTAACCATCATTCTCATCAGCTTGGACATCTGTTCCTTGGACTCAACTTGGAACTTTATTATTTCACCAAACATAACTTTACATATAAGGGATAGCTTTCACTCCTAACTTCTCTATCTTCTTAAAAAGCCAAGTTAATTTCCATTTATGCTCAAGAGTTGAGTTGTCAATCTGCTTCAATTCCCTTGTAAAGCCAGCTAAGTCTACCAACTTGTGAGCCACATTATTTGCTTGGGCAGCAGCTTCTTTCATGACATTGTCTTTTTCTTGAGTCTTACATGCCATATCTCAGAGTTGTAAACAATGTTGATCATTTTCCCTTTTAAGAGGGCCTTTGTGTTCAAGAAGTTCTTGTACAAGATCTCCATAATCATCTACCATCTTCATCAATGTGTGGTTCTGGGCTCTAGTAGCTTTTAATTCAGTATCAATCTTGTATGGGCGGAACTGATATGAAGCTTCCACATTTGCTATAGCTTTTTTCAATAACTGATTTTTAGCATCACATTTTCCCAAATTAATGATGGTTGTATTGCACATTTCTTCTGCAACATGTAAGTCATAAGAGAATTTATTTGCATGATCTTCATGTATCTTTCCATTCTTTCTCTATTGCTCTGCCTCATTTTTCAGTTTACTGATCCCTATTGTCCATTCATCTGGGGTGTTTCCTATGCTAGAATTTTTAAAGGCTTGAATGATTCTTTGAAAATCATTACACATGGCTTCGACCTCTGTGCTTAATTTCTTGTTTTCATTCTTCTAAAAACGTGTTTGAGCTTCATAAAAACTTCCTCCTTTCTGAATGCTTCTATTGATACTCTTACCATAGAATACTTTTGGTATTAATCTAACAGGATCTTTGAGTACATAGCTTTCTATATTTTGAGAGCTTCCTCAAAATACCATTCCTTGGCTGCGTCATAGGTTACTTGATCATGAAACCCTTTATCCATAATGAAAACCTTTGATTTTGATGACCACTCTCGAATCAACACCTCTGATTATGTCATGATTATGCAATGCAAGCAAAATAAATTAATATAAACAAGTTAAAGCAAAATAAAATGTATTTCCATCATGGTGTCCATATATATATCCTAACCTCATGCTTTCTAGTTCCATGCTTAATTTGGAAAATAGACCCAACCGCATGATTTCTAGTTCGCATGCATTTATTAGGAAAACAAAGTAATGCAATGCTAAGTAAATTAAGAGACTCAACAAGTTTTTCCTTGTGTGCTAACCTTACGATACTCATTTGGGTTAAGCTCCGCTTAGACTCAAGTTCTAGGTTTACTATATACTAAGTTAAGGCTCTAAGGTGAAAAGGGTCATCGAATTGTCTTTTGTTGGTGCCCCCTTGGACTGCCAAGCCCTCAATCCTAGTCCATTACAGACTTTTGGATTGAGTTCAATTCGAAGGAACATACTTCCTTATGTCCATACGGAGGTGAAAACCACACGAGGAACATAAGGTGTGAGCTCAAGGAATGGCCCCTTATCCCATACAGAGGTGAAAACCACAAGAGGGAGTAGTTTCTTATTCAAGTTAAATGGTATAGAACGGGGTTTTAGCTCATGTCATGATAATGTAGTGCACAATGTGTGAGTAAAAGCATAAAAAGAAATAAACAAATAATGTACAACACAAATATAAAAATAATCTTTAAATCTAAAAACACATAATTAAATATGAAAATATTAACAAACAGGTTAGTACAACTATTTATTAAAATAATCAAGGAAAAAAACTAAATTAAAACAAATTTATAATTTTATTCCAAAGATAATTAATTAATAAACTGGTGGCTTAAGTCTTTAAAAAAATGTCCCCAGTAAATTCGCCAAGCTGTCGAGACGTTATTTGCCCGGTGAAAAAAACAAAGTGTACACATAGGTGTAGCTGTCTCGAAAAAATATAAGTGTTTATCTTCTTGCATAAGATAAAACACTAATTTGAAGAGTCGCCAATAATGATTTAACGAGGTATGATTGGTCACCAAAATGATATGTTATTTTAATAAAATTCCTAAGAATAATATTAAAATAACACAAAAATTGTATGCTTACCAAAAAATGAGTTCGGGAGTCGGTTACGTGTGGGGAAGGATTAGCACCCCCACAACGCCCAAAATTGGTACATTTTTTTATTAATTAATGACTTTGTAATAAATTAACAAATTTGAACCTAATTTTAATTTATGATTCCATAAAAACAATGGGAATATTATTTTATATCAATATATCATTTAAAATATGTTCCTGATAAGTTAAGGAAATATTTTAATGATTTATTGTACAAAATAATATAACATGAATACATAAAATAGCATTTAATGATTAAATTATGAAAATATCAAACTTCTAAGTTATTATTAGTAAATACCTAATATGTGAAGTACTATAATAATAAATAATTTAAAATTAAAATATGAAAGTTAAAGGATTAGATTGAAAAATAATAAAACTCATAGTTCTAATTAGAAATATTATAAAATTTAGGTACTATTAATGTAATTTAACCATAAATAATTATACATGTTAAAATAAAAGTTATCAAAATAATAGGGACTAAACATGCAATTTTACCTAAATAAACGTATAAATATAAGCAATGACTAAAATAAAAATAAATAAAATATGAAGATGAAATTGAAATACACAAAAACCTGATTTCGTGACCAAAATACAAAAAATACAAATTACAGGGACTTCAAATATGATTTGCCCACGCTTAAATTTACGCAGAGGCCCCTTCCCAAAACGACGTCGTATGGGGACAGTATTAATAGCCCAAAATTGGCCTTTAAGGGCCATTTCTCTAAATTCCCTCGCCGGAGGGACGTCGATCACCGTTCGCCAGCGTCGAAATTTCTCGAAACTTAAATCTAAACACCGTAAAGCCGATTCTAAACCCTTTTTTTTCTAAAAGCCTCTCAAACTCTATAGATCTAAGATTTTACCTTCTGTAAAATGGCTTTTTCGATGATGTTTGGGCTTAGATGAAGGTAAGATCTCCTCTCATTTCTTTTTCTTTCTTTCGATTAGATACTGTTGGTTGTGGATCGTTGTGGTAGCCTCTATTTTTTGTTTGTCTTGCTCTGTCTCCCTCTCTTCCTCTCTATCCTCTTTTGCTTGTAGGATCGGGGTTTATATAGCTCCTAGAAATTGGTCGAAATGATGAGCTCTACCCGGTGAGTCACTGGACCTACGGTAGTGACTCACCCTATATCGATGAGGTGTGCAGTTGCTATTCATCTACTGGAGTCTTCTACTAAGGCAGTGGTGGTGTGGCAGCGTCGGAGTAGAGCACCTGGAGGCGGCGGCCAGAATAGCCTTAGGGTGTTAATGATACCCTAAGGTTTATGTTGGCTACATCTGGGCCTTTAGACCTCCTTTGATCAGATGATGGAGATGAGCTGGTAGCTGGAGAAGAATGTGACAAAACCCTAGCTGCATTTGGGCTTCTCGGGCCTAGATCGGGTCTATTGGGCTTCTAGATCTACAATGGGCCTGAATCTGCTCGGGTTTTGTTGTAATCGGGCTTCAGGTTCTGTAATATTGGGCCCTCGGGCCTTGTAATAATTTAATATTAATAATAATAATAATAATAATAATATAATAATAATATATGCTTGGACAAAAATGAATGTCGTCACGTTGGATTTGGAAAAATCAAAGGCTGAGATTATTTCCTTATTTTTCCCTAATGGATATCTTCTCATTTCCTACTGTTAATTTCAATAGTTGATTTCCCCACATCTAACGATCCTAAAAAGATGTCAAACTTTTTAGTTTTACACTATACAATTGGATTCTAGCCCATATGTGTGTGTGTAAAACTTTTTTAGTTTTACACATTTTTGGCATCGATGGATTGAGGGAGATCAAAGGCTGAGATTAACTCCTTATTTCTTTCTAGTGAGTATCTTCTTATTTTTTATTGTTAATCTCAACCTTTAAATTCTCTCATCCAATGGTCCTAAAAAGGTGTAAAACTATTTTAGTTTTACATAGTATATATATGATACTGCATCAATAAACATCTATAATTGCTTGTAAACTCTAGTTTATGATTGGTATTTAGTATTAAAAAATATGAATTAAGTGATCTTAGTAGTTACGAGATTGTTATTATACCTTGAGGTCTTAAGTTTGAGCATGATGTCTACAGAAATCTTTCGAACATATATTATATTGTATTTATCGACACTAATAAAAATATTGAGAAGCTATGTTTGGTTTTAATGATTTTCTTATAGACATGTTAACTCTTAGACATTTATAATTTAAAGCAAAATTTGACCCAATTAGAAAAATTGATTTTTTGACTCGACTCGAATTTACTTCGAGTTGTAAATTTCATAAACTCGACTTGACTAAAAAAATCTCTCTTTTTACCCTAAACTTAAACCCAAAACCCCAAAATCCCAAATCTAAATCCAAACCCCTAAACCTCAAAACATAAAGCTTAAAGCCTAAAGCTTAAATCCTAAACCCTAACAAAAAAATTATGTTATTGTGAGTTAAAGAAATATATTTATTTATGTGTTATAAATTTTAATTAAATCTAAGCCTTTTATTTATGGGTTATATATAGGGCTAGGATCTAATTACATATTATAAAACTAAAAAGTTTTCTTTTTAGGATCATTGGATGAGGGAAAAATCAAATGCTGAGATTAATTCCTTGTTTTTTTCCCTAATGATTATTTTGTAATTTCCTACTGTTAATTTCAAACTTTGATTTCTTCGCATCTAACGATCCTAAAAAGATATAAAACTTTTTACTTTTACACTATACAATTGGATTCTAGCCCATATGTGTGTGTAAAACTATTTTAGTTTTATAGATTTTTAGCATCGATGAATTGAGGGAAATCAAAGACTGAGATTAACTCCTTATTTCTTTCTAGTGAATATCTTCTCATTTTTTACTGTTAATCTCAACCTTTAAATTCTCTCATCCAATTAATAGTCCTAAAAAGGTGTAAAACTATTTTAGTTTTACATAGTGTATATATATATATATATATATATATATGATACTGCATCAATAATAATTGCTTGTCAACTCTAGTTTATGATTGTTATTTAGTATTAAAAAATATGAATTAAGCGATCTTAGTAGTTAAGAGATTGTTATTATACCTTGAGGTCTTAAGTTTGAGCATGATGTCTACTGAAGCGTATATGTATTTGTCAAATGGTTAGAAATCTTTCGAACATATATTATATTGTAGTCATTGACACTAATAAAAATATTGAGAAGCTATGTTTGGTTTTAATGATTTTCTTATAGACATGTTAACTCTTAGACATTTATAATTTAAAGCAAAATTCGACCCAATTAGAAAAATTGATTTTTTCGACTCGACTCGAATTGACTACGAGTTGTAAATTTCATAAATTCGACTTGACTCAAAGAAGTTTCAAGTTCAAATCAAGTTGTAACATACAAATCGAATAACTCGAAATTTTTAGTAATTAGTGGATTGTGTCGAGTACCTCGACTTTGTATGATATATGTATATCACATATGAAAAATTATGAATAAATATATATGTATTGAATATGATTATAAAAAAACTATTTAAATTAGAATATCATAATATTAAAAATATCTATAATTAAATTTAAATAAAAACTCAAAAATTCGACTTGACTCAACTCGACTAAAATTTTATAAAACTTGACTCGAAAAAAATTCAAGTCAACTAGTCAACTCGAATAACTCAAAAATTTCTAACTCCACTCGACTCAATCGAATGTTCACCCTAAGTTTATAACGGGCAAGCTTTCAAGTTTAGAATTAATACCATCTGTTTATAGAACCATTTCCTACTAAACTATAATATCACCTATTTATAAAATCTAATACTTCATTAATCTTATTTACTAAAATTTCCAACTTACAAAAATTATTAACTCCATTAAATAATCTTCATCTTCCACTAATCTTGAGCTAATAAACTTACTCGGCATCAACCAACAATCAGTTTGTCAAGTGAGGCAAGGCACTAGATCCCTTAAGTAAAGTCAGGAATTCAAACCCTGACGTTTACGAATAGAGCAAACTGGGTTTGGGAGGGTCGCCCTCGCCTCTACAGTACCCGATCTATATTAATCAAAAAATAATCAGATACCAGTGATTAATTAAAAAAATACTCTGCATCCAAATTAAATATCACCCATTAAAGTTTTGAAACAATATGTAAAATTTTCAAAAATCGAATTAAAAGGTTACATATTTATATATATAAGTAATGGAAGTGATTAAAGGTAATGCACATTAACAAAGGAGAGAGGTTTCATTAGGTTGTATGTGTGTATATATATATATGGGTAAACTACAAGTTTATTACCTAAAGTATCACTTTTGTTCCGTTTTAGTACTTAAACTTTCAATTTTTTTCAAAATCATACCTAACGTTTACTTTTTGTTTTATTTTGGTACCCGACATTTACTTTTTGTTTCATTATAGTACCTAACTTTTTATCGGTGGGATACTAAAATGAAATAAAAAGTAAACTTTGGGTATGATTTTGAAAAAATTGAAAGTTTAGGTACTAAATGTAGTTTACCCCATATATATATATAAATAAGCAATGGAAGTGATCAAAGGCAATGGAATTAAAGGTCTTATTGTTTTATTTTTATTTATTTTTCCTTTAAATATTTATTTAAGTATATATTAAATGTTATGGATTTATTTGAATACATGTTTAAGCATGACTAATTAGGTATATAGTGGCATTTTTTACTCGTATAGCAGCGTTTTAAAGGCCATTAAAAATACTCATGCCATTAAAAAAACGCCGACTATATAGGTGCCACAACGGTTAGCGGCGTTTTATGTTAACAAACGCCGCAACAAGTTAGGTCTTTAACGACGTTTTTGTTACAAACACCACAAAAAGGTCCTTAGCGGCGTTTTTGTTACAGTGTCACAAAAAGTTAGGTTATTTAGCCGCATTTTTCCTCGTAAATATCGCTAATAATTATGTATATATTGGCGATTTTCATCGCAAATGTCACTAATTATTTACTCTATTAGTGGCGTTTTTCATCCTAAAAAATCACAACTAATTTTTGATTTTTTTCACACTTTCTATTATCCAAATTTAACATGTAAGAATATCCAATAACAACCTTATAATGTAATTAAGATTCAAATTAAATAGAAATACGTAAAATATGAATAAATCAAAGTTTACAAACATCCAATTGAAATGTAATGTAGTTCAATATTATTCAGTAGAATAAACAAAGTATGAACCTAAGAAATCACTTAAGATGCTTCCATGAAACAACAAAAAGATGACTCCACCATGCACTTGAGATGCAAGTGCTTCGTGCCAACTGCTGAATAAGATTGTCCACTATGTGCTTTCCTGCTGCCTAGATGCAAACCAGTTTTGTACCTGAGAGACAATAATGAAATTAGTGATCATAAGATATCTAAAAGAATTCAACATAACCAATATCGAAAGAAAATAGGAGAAATAATAAGAAAGACCTCAGTCCATATAACAATAAGTTTGCCAGCACGAGCCGAGGATGAACCGCAAAGATAATATTGCATCTCAGTCCAAACTGTAATTATTAAACAAACTGAAGATTTAAGTGAAAAACTCAGTAGAATAAAAACTTTAATTAATATCACCAATAGCAACTCAAGCTTTAAACCAAAGCACGCATGTACTTTTTAATTCACAGAATCTATATTACTAAAAACACTGGAAAATTCATGTAGAAATGAGACATCTTCAATAATGTTTGCTACGTAATATTGAAGATAGTAAACCAGTAACAAATCTATTTGATGCAAAGAATATTCTGAGTTTAGAACACACAAGACATTTCATCAGGTTACTGATTTGGTTTCTTGGTTATTTATTTCTATTGAATAGCTTTTTCTAAGAATTGGATTGTTCTAAAATTTACTTGAAATGACCTCAAAAGTAAGGGGGCGAAAGCAAGAGAAACAGTGTAGGAGACTCAAATTGTAATTAATATGAAAACCCAAAATTAAATTCATTTCAAAAAAGGAAATTTCTGTTGTGTTAATACCTGAGCACATCCATTCATAGCTTTGTCAAACCGTTGACGAGACTCCTGAAAAAAGACAAGAGAAGGGTTGTCATGTAAATTGGGTTTAATTTTGGGTTCTATTCATTTTAGGGTCATATTTTTCCCAACATTCTAAGTTTAATATTCCAAAGTGGGTTACTTAGTTTTGCTAGAGACAGCTTCATTATCAACACAATAAGAAAGACGCAAAAGAGGTAAATTTAGTGGAAAGTGTTACAGGCGAAAGGAAAAGGAATATTCTTGCTTGAAGTACATGGATTTAAATAAACATATTCTTAGGCAAACAACAAACTACATGGATACATAGTATGGTAGGATAATGGAAAAGAATATGGTTCAGCCCAAAAACAAGTAAGACAAGAGAAAACATAAAACTCAAACCACAGAAGTAACAAGAAGACTAAAGAATGATGTTTTATACTGGAAGAAATATTTCAATGAAGTTTGGCCCCTTGTGAAGTGTTTAAACTTATCCAAACATAGCACATTAATAGACTAAAGAAAAACTGACAAGTAGTTAGGTTTGCTATAAAACCAAAGTGGGTTTAACAAATAACAATCATCCTACATAATCCAGTATACCTAGATCAAATTCGAAGTCACAAGAAAGCCCAAGGAAAGCGTGGCAATCATTGACAACCCGCGGTGCAATCACATCCAATTCTCAATGCAAAAGCAAGTTAATCCCAGTGACTTGGACTATGGAAATGTGGCAACATAATAACAACACCAATTCCAAGTTAATGATCAAAACCACCAAATTTATAAAATGAAAAAAATTGAGATAGTGACTAAATTATCTTCACCTTTGAATCTTGCAAGTCAACAGTTGTAAAGTGCATTAGCTGATCAATTAAGACATGCTCCACCTGTAATGGATTTTTCAAATTTCAAACTATGAAATAAAATTGAGCTTCCCAGTGGCATTAAGATTCCTTACTGAACTCCACAGGCTGATTAAAAGAATGTATTTCATTTTTAAAGCTCATTTCTGCAATAATCTTACAGATGAGTATCTACCAAATACTTTTCAATCGAGTGGTTCCCAACGAAATTCACTGTTCAAGCACTCAGAATTCTAAAAAATGCTAAGGAATTCTGAATAAATATTTTGTCTTGAATTTATGGCAAACAAAATCTAATGAAAATAAATAGATACTTAAAACTATTACACGAAAAGAACTAACCACGCATTGGTGAACGCTGGTTTGAAACTCGCATAAAATCCTGACTTCATGTGGATCGAGATCTTATACATGCCCTTATTCTTTACTAATATCTGTGTTTTTGTTAATAGGACCTGAAAACCAATAATAAAATAATCAATATACAGAAATAAGCAAAAAAGGAAAAAATAAATAGAAAAAAGGAATAGAAAAACCTGAGAACAAAGAAGATTGGATAAAAAAATACGAATAAAAAACAATGCAGTTGCACAAACAAGAGGGAGTATCAAAGCAGGAAGTTAAGATTTTGGCTAGCTTGTTCACAAGTGAATTTTTTATTCATAAGAAACAGAACCCACCTTGGCAGCAAGCCTGACGGATGCGCCAGATTTCCGAGGTGACAATAGAACATCCCCAATTTGCAGATTGTCATGGATAATCGCAGGTGGAGGGGGAACTTTTGCATTACAAGAATTTTTCAATATTGAACAGATTAAGAGATTATGTAGTCTACCATTCTCTCTCCCGAGAACAGGAAAGCAAACCTTATTGAACTCAACCTTGGTCATCTTTAAGCTCAACAATTTATTCAAATGGCGAAGGTATTGTTTCGATCTCCCAGGCCCGAGTCTCTTTATGAACTAAGCTTTCAATTCAATGAGATTGATGCGTGAATGCTGATTAGGCGGATGTATCATTCACTGCTAAAAATTCCTTCTCAAATTATTGCACAAAAAATGCAAACACATACAATTCTTTTAACCCCAAAAACTCCAACTAAATTAGGGTTTCTTTGCTCTATTTCCAAAAACCCACTTTCCAGAACGCTACTAAAGATGTTCCACTAACTCCAGAAAGACCCATGGACACCATTAAAAACGCATCTTTGCAACCCAAGAACAAAGCTCACAGATTTAAAACTTATGCCTCCAAAATTCAATCTTTAAAATTCAAATCACAACCCAAAGAAATAAAAAAGAAAACCAAACTTCCATATAAACAAAAAAGACCTCCTTTATAGAAAACCAAAGAAATAAAATTCAATCACTAGTGATGTCGTACCTGAAATTTGGCGAAGAAGCAAAAGATGGGTTTGGGTAAATGATGAAAAGAAAAAGATAAAAGAAAAAAAAAATGAAAATGTGCTAAAGGGTCAGGACTATAGAAAACTCAAAAAATCCAGCGTTTGTAACTTAAAACGCCACTAATTGTAGAGTTTTCTCGATTAAAACTTTACACCAAAACCCTATTTATACAAAGGACACAACCTTTATCTAACAACCTAACAACTAGGCTGCTAGCTGAAGCTAGCTAACCCTCATTCGAATATTCCCCCGTCCTCTGAAAAAAACCTGAACAAACCAGGTTACCACATCTGAACACATACTTTATCTCGAAATACTTCAAACGCTGGTTTGGCCAAAGGTTTAATTAGCCCATCGGCCAACTGATGGGAGACAGGAAAGTAAAAAGGTTTGCAACAACTCTTTCACGAACTAAATGTACGTCCAAGTCTACATGCTTGCAATAAGCGAGATGTAGGCACCGTTTTTATCCGAGTCTTTTTTTAATTACTTTTTTTTTATTATTATTAACAATTTGTTTACATTTTGTAGGCCTAGTCATCTAACCCAACAACAAACGGCCCAAACATAACAAAACAGAGCCCAAATTACAAACACCACATCTGACCCATTACAAAGGATCCACCAGAGCCCAACCGGATCCGACCCGAACCGACCCGCTTGACAACCCAAATAGATAGGGTTTTTCACCCTAATCCACCAGCAACAACCACCGCCTCCCTGACAGAAGCTGGACCGTCCATTACCGACGCGTGTTTTCAACTTCCAGACGCACGTGAGCTTCATCGGTCACCTCCCCAGTCACACGCCGCTGCCGCCATCACCAAAACCTGCCGAACAGTGCACCAAGTCATCCTCTACCGTAAAAAATATCACCAATATCACCAAACCAATTTAAAAAGTCATTCAAATCCCGAAAAATCAGAATTTAATCTACTGAGAAGTAAGAAACCCATTCCCCTATGATAATTCATCATTCCACCCTAAAATCAGAGGCAACAATCTAAAAAAATAAAAAAGGGGAGAAGGTGGTTCAAAAAAGGGGAGAAGAAAAACACATAGGGAGAAAGGCATTCGGAGAGGGAAAAAACCAAAAAAATGAGAAAAAATCGAGAGATAAAGAAAAACCCGAAAAGAAAAAAATAAAAACAAAAATGGGGAAACCACCTTTCAAAGATATCTGAGAGGAGAACCATACCTTGGGGACCGAGTTGACCGGATGGTCTAACAGCAAGGTTGAAGGAAAGAAAGTCGAATAATCTCGGCCTCGATTCGATGACATCGAGGCATTTTCTTCAAAATGGAAGCCCAGATCCATACCGAGGAGGTGGAGACGCTTCGATTGGTGGTCGTCTCACTCCCCTTTGTCGCTGACAAGCGACGACAGATGATGGTTTATGGTGGTCATCACGGTGGGACCTCACCGATTTCTGGAAACCCCATGAACCTGATAAGGCATTGGGAGAACTCCCCCAAAAAGAATTTTGGGGACAAAGGCAAATAAAGAGGAATGGGCCGGTTTTAGCTTCATTTTACCCATTTATATCACGCCTGGAATGACGTTGTTTTGAGAATAGGGATGTGTGTTTTCAGCATTTGGGTTATTTGCAAGATAGGTCCTCGTGACTTGTAATCTTTCTATTCTGATCATTAATCCAATTTTATCTTTCTTTTACTTCGAGCTCATATCTTAGTAAATGTTATGATTTCATCCCTATTTTCTTTCCAATCCTTTCATGGTCTCATTCAAGTTTGTGTCATTATATTTTAGTTCATTTACATTTCAACAATACATGTTTCAAATAATTCATTTTAGTCACTGTTCATTATTATTGTGTTTTTTTTTAAAATTGTGATTGGTGGTATTATGATTTTATTTCTTTCCATTTTGGTCATACCTGTCATTTTGGATTTATTGCCATTTTAATACTCCTGTTATACACTGTAGAAAGATCCTTACATGCTTACTGTTGTTCATTTAAAATTATGTCTTCAATTTTTAAACTAAGCATGATTATTTCTCTGATGATATTTTGTTCTATTAGGATCATATGCACGATTTATTGTACAAATTAAAGGTTTTATTATATCGATTGTTTATATTAGGGTTCATGATTTCATAGGTAAATATATATGTCTATGAATCAATTAAATGTTGTTTGCCATATTTGTACTAAGTTTGTTTTAACCTTAGTATTTTTCTTTTACTTTGTGTATGTATTAAATTGTTTGTTTTTTTATATTCCAAGTCCTATTAAATAAATTATTATTTCATTCTTCTTTGTTTGATCTAAGATGTATATTTTAATGTTATTTGAATATTTTGAAGAACACCGATTTGTAGAATGGGCGTGGAAAGCATTGCTTGATAGAAGTGATGTGATCCGATACAACATTCAAACAAATGTGAACTTGAAATAAATCGATTCTATTTTGCTAATTAATTCATTTTTTTATTTTTATCTAAACAATGCAATGCATGTTTCTCTAAATAGCAATTTATTTTATTTTACGTAAATGTCGATTTTTTATTTATATTCGATTCGTGTTTTTTTAAATCAATGAAGAGAGAATATTCTTTTACTGATAAGAAATAGGCGAGATAGCTTTCTCGATGGAGGATCACTAATTTCGAGATTTCTTTTCAAGTTAAAGAATTTTTCCTAATAATAAATAATTAAACTTTAATAAATGGATCATATTTTAACTTTATATTTGATTCATAATTTCCACCTTTTGCGACAATATATAAGCGACTAAGTACCAAGTTTAAGCATTGTGGGGGTGCTAATCCTTCCCCACACGTAATCGACTCCTGGACCCATTAAATTAGATTTTTGGTAAACGCAGACCAACTGTTGTCTTAAAAAACAATTTTTCTTAAAATTATTTTAAAAGATGTTTTTAGGTATTCGACCTACCTAACCCAAAGGTCGATAGTGACTCCTATTCAATTTAATTCAAATTAATTCAAAACCATCAATTTTCCTAATAAAAGTCATAATTGTTTTTTTAAAATAATATTAAATTGTTTTTAAAAATGGTTATGATAGCTTGGCGACTCCACTGGGGACTTTGTTTTAGAATATTCAGGTTGTAGGTCACTTACACATTGTCGTTGTGGTGAAAATCATGAATAAAAGTCTTTAGTTAGTTTATGATCCATTTATTGAAGTTTTTCTAATTTCTTCATTTCTTTAAATTTTCGTACTAAAGTTTCAATTTATGTTTTGTGCTTTGTCAAGGTTTTATCAAGTTTTTTCCGTTTTCCTTTTGAGTCAAAGGTTTGTACGTTCCTCCTCACACACATCACGTGCATTTGCAGAACATATGCTCTAGACCCAAGCTTCGATCCAAATAGACCATGGTCAATGCTTTACTCTCGTAAGAATTTATTCTTCGTATGAGTTTTAGCAAATAACCCCTAGGATACATGCCTTATACCTTCGTAGGGATTTATTCCTCATTAGGTATAAGGAAGTAAATCCCCTTGAATTGAACTCGTTCCGTTCGAAACCTATAATGGGTGAGGATCGAGAATTTGGCAGCCCAAGGGGGCACCAAACATCAAGGACAATTCGAGTACCCTTTCCTCATAGAGCCGAAACCATGCATATAGTGAACCATAGAACGATCACCCTAGGTATAGTCATACCGAACCTCTGTCCATCAGTAGGTACCCAAAATAAGTGTACACAAAGGAGGAGCGTTTCTGAACCTTTACCTTTTACTTTAAATTTTGTTGAATAAAAGCTTGCGAACTAGATACCATGCGGTTAGGATCAATTTCTTGAAAATAATCATTGGGTAGAAAGTATGTTTGGGTAGGATTATTATCTAATTAAAGCATGCTTGGGTAGATATCATGATTGGGCAGGTGTTGTATTTAACTTTAAATAACATCTTTTAATTCTATTGATTATCTTACCGATACTAACTCATTTTTTTCTTTTTTGTGTCATTTTCACCTTTTTGTATTGCATTTCATCAACATAACATAATGCGAAAGTGTTGATTCGCAAGGGGATATTCAAATGAAAATTTTCACAAGGAGAGATAAAAGTTTTCAATCAAGAAGTCACGTACATAGACATGCACCGAGGGCTAAAAGAAGTTCATAGAGTTGAAGAAAGAGACTTGCTCGAAGATCGTGCAACATTCGAGACTATAAAGATGATCCAATGATCCAAGGAGTAATCCAGTAGTAGAGTCTTACCTACGATCGTTCCATTGCTAACCACCAAAGAGTGACCCACTAACTTCAGCACCGCCGGGGCATTAACGAAGTTAGGTTACAGAGCGCTTGAGGGGCATCATGGTCAAGGACGAAGATCTGAGATGAAGCATTGACCCAATTCAGATCCAACATGTAAGCGAAAGCATGTCTATAAAGTGGACTATCTTGTAATGTGAAGGCTTTTATCTTTGGTGAAAATTGTTCTATGATATTCATCATTGGGATCAACACTTTTTGCATCTGCATTTGCACATTTACATTTTGCACTGCATTTATTTAAACATTTCTGCATGCATAATTCATGAAAACATGGAATTAATTCATGGAGGATTTGATGAAGTGGTCTTAATCATGTGACACCACATTGAGAATAGAAGCAAGATTTGAACAATTAAAGGAATAAGCTGAAATCAATACAGTGTGAGCCCATTCAGCTGGTCATAGGGCTGAATCTTCCAGGATGATCCGAGAAGAAAGTCAAATTGATCCATTTCCAATGACCTATGAGAAATTACTTCCAACACTGGTTGAGAAGAATCTTGTGATTCTCCTTTAGTCCAAGCCAAAAAAAAAGTCCCCATATCCTGAGGGTTACGATGTTGATACCGTATGTATCTATCACATAGAAAGCTCTGTGCATTCTATTGAGAACTATGTGACAGTGAAGCAAGGTCCAGAACCTGATTGATTCAGGATCATAGATATTCGAAAAATGTTGGGGCATTTTGATGCAAATCAATAAGGGATCTTGACATCTACCAGAAAGCTTTTTTGTAATTGCATTAAGAGCATTGTTTTGTTTGAACTCGTTTTTGTTCTTTCATTAATATTTTCTTATTTTTTCTTAATGATTAAATTTATGCTACCTTTGAAGGTTGAATAATTGAACGAATTTTAATGTTGTAGTTCTTCGAATATCGAATGAATTACAAATTCTTTTAATTCATTTTAGAATTATAGATTTTTGACATATGACAAGATTAGTCCTTTTTATACCGTTTAAAACCAAAAATAAAATCTCTTAATTTTTTACCCGGAATAATTCATGGTCACTACCAAAGAACCAAATTTTGACATTACCTCTCTTTGAGACTTTGAAATATTGCCTTTATCTTTTTCGAGATAAAAATTTCATACCCATACCTTTCGTTGAGCTAATAAAGTCACCATCGTCTTCTTAGACGCAAAACTGACATTTTTTCTACCAATAAAACCTGAATGCATTGAGTACAAGATGTTCACTTGAACATGAACCTTCCTACAAGAAGACACAATGTGGGGCATCTCACATCAATTTTCTGAAGATGAGCTTGAACAATTGAGACATGTTGGGAGCAAGAAGCAGAAAAAAAGAAATTAATTCGAAATAATTCTATCATGCATTAATTACATGGTTTTCATGTGAATAAAAGTTAATCCTAAAAATCTATCCCCCTGGGATATCTCTTCTGCAAGGACTTTTGTGTATGAAATGATGAACGACTTTCTTTCATTATCCCTTCACAAAAGGAGAAAATATATATCCCTTGTGTCCCCATTTGGACCTGAATTATATTTTCTTCTGATTCAACCCTAACCAAGGATCATCCTCCACATTGGGGGGCAAGGTGAAGGAGATCTTCTCACATGACTGAGGACCATCAATCCATATAAGATACTGAAAGGTGAACCAAATGAAAAGTGCAAAGATCAAATCAGAAGCAAAGAGAAAAACAAAGAAAAAAAGGAAAAAGAAAAGAAAAAAAGAATACAAGAAGCACATTCAAAGAGTCCCTCGAGTCAAGTGGTGCATCAAGCTTCAAACCATAAGATTGATCAAACACAATAATTCCAGAATCAGTTCACCAGAAGATCAGGGAATATCAAAAGAAAATAAAAGACATACAAGCAGATTCAAAATTGAGCAATATAAGATTGAATGCAACATAATGAATTGATCCTTGGTTCAATTACCCTTAAACACTTGTTTGTGCCTATTTCCCCTTTCTTTCATAACCTTGAACCATAGACTACATTACGTGCCTTAAAAGTCCATTCTAATCATACATGGTTCTAAACAGAAGAGATTATCTTCAGATTTCATCCCGCACATTAGGATTAATCTTTTATTTACAAAAGGTTTTCTGAAATATTTAATGCATGATAGAGAAAAAAATAATAAAGGGGGTTCAATATGTAAATTCTGAATAATGTCTTGAAACTAAAGGAGGACTCGATTTGAAAACCTGAAAATGTGACTGGAATATAAAGATTGTGCACCTGTTGTATATGAGGCAATCTTACAAATCCCTTGATAAGGTATCACACAACCTGAATATGCTCATGAGAGCTGAGAACTGGAGAACACTTCCAGTGGATGAGCATAGAAGCTAATCCATCATATCAATGAACATCAAAGAAACGAGAATACCTAACCTTTGACTAAAGACAGCAACCTGAGACATTTTATCCTTTCCTTACTTAACCATACCTCAAAGATAGCATTGATCTTGACACTTGTCAAATAGCTATAATTTATTGAAGGATTAAAAGTGTAATTAATTCTTTGATATCAAATGAACTCTTGTTTTATGATTTGTATCAATTGTGAAACCTATAAATGAGCAATATTTTTTCAAAATTTTTTATTAAACATTTTCAAAAATTCTTTTAATTGATATTTTTTCAAAATTTTGAAAATAAAATAAAAAGAAAAAAACATTTTCAAACAAGACAATCTCTTTGGAGTGGATCTTGGTAGTTGACACGTGGCTCTCAGACACAAGCTCAGAATCAGTGCTGAAGGAAGAAATGATGAATGTTGGGCCATTTTTGGTGGCTCATATCATCTAGGAGTACAATATCATTGAATTGAGCAGACATCAATGAGTCAGAATAATGTGAGAAGAACGAAAATAGTAAAGCAGAGACATTGGATCTCACTATATATGATTGTTTTGTCCATTATTACAACATAGAAATTGCATTGTTATGGAGATTGCCCATGCATTGATGTTGGCAAGCCAAAACGTCCCACTTACATTACCACTGAGCTTTTCTCTTCGGTGTCCTTACAACGCTATACAAAATCCCTGAACACCATGGAAAGAGCTTCCCTGGTTAAAAAATCTAGAAGCCACATGAAAGGATGAATAAGTTGTCGAACGTTTGAGGACATCCAAAATTCCTGGAGCTCCACAGTTCCTCCTTTGTGTTTTACATGATAAGAAAATTTTGATCTCTATGAGTCTTGCCGAGTTTGACATTATCATAGTGTATGGTTCCAATTAGGCTCAATGATCAACACCTTACGAATTTGCTTTTAAAACTCAATGAAAAGCTTATAGAACTGAATTCGATGTCAGCAATTAAGCAAACATCTTCAAATCCAGTTGCTTCTCAGGTTCAAACCATCATCCTTGGAATGGATGTGTATCTTGGCTTTCTGGGAAAATATGATATTCCAATCAATTACTATGGTCGTTAACTCTAGGCAGTGGTCGTTAACTCCAGGCAGTGGTCTTTGATTTCCCGTTATAGGGAAACTGTGCGTACACAATCTATGAAGCCTGAAATGATAGATTCTCTTTTCAAACCATCTGGTAGAGATGATGATGGTATCATGAGAGAATCTCTACGGGATTTCTATACAAGTTCAGGAAGAGAAAGCCAATTTTTTATCAGGGGAAAAATTTTATTAGGCAAGAAGAAATGGTCACGAGTCCAGATTTGGCAGATGCATGCTGGTGCAAATAAAGAATAAGACTTCCCATGCAATCATTCCTACCATTAATCAAGAAAACATACATCAACACATACATACATGTTACACGGAATTTGCCTTTGCATCAAGCATTCATCATCATGCACAAAAAAGACTTTGATTTTCCCTTTCATGAGGATACTGTTAAAAAAATTCCACTTGAAATCTTGTCTTTATTAAAGACAATTTCCCCTCTCATGAGGACAAATTAAAAAATTCATCAAATCATAAAATAAACTTCATCTTGGTATCCATCATAACATCCAATGTAGTCATTCATAAATGTATCATTTTTATATTGATCTTTTAGGAAATCAAAGTTTGGTAATGACCAAATGTCCTCAACATGAAGGAACAATTTTGACATCCTAAAGTCAAAGATAAGATCTTCTAGAGGAATTTCCTCAATATGCAGGAGTGGGCAGTCTATAATCCTTTGAGATCATCTTTCTCAAAATAAACCTCGTCTCGCTTGAGAAATTTTTCCACAAATTTTGAAATTTCTTGAAACAAAATTGCTAACATTTGATATTGTTTTACTTCGTTTCGCTTGAAACAGATTTTCACAGATTTTTAAATAGTTTCTCTTGAAACAAATTTTGTCTCGCTTGAGATAGTTTCTCTTGAAACATAAAATCCTTGTGATTTTCTCGTGAAACATAAAACCTTTGAGATTGTTTCTCTTGATACAAATTTTATCTCTCTTGAGATAGTTTCTCTTGAAATAGAAAAAACCTTTGAGATTGTTTCCCTTGAATTAAATTTTGTCTCTCTTGAGAAAGTTTCTCTTGAAACATAAAAAAACTTTGAGATTGTTTTCTTGAAACAAGTTTTGTCTCTCTTGAGAGAATTTCTCTTGAAACATAAAACAACTTTGAGATCGTTTCCCTTGAAACAAATTTTGTCTCTCTTGAGATAGTTTCTCTTGAAAAATAAAAATATTGAGATTGTTACCCTTGAAATTTTTGTTCTCTATTGAGACAGTTTCCCTTGAAACATATTATCCCTAAATATGGTCAACAATCCTCATCACATAAGAACCATGTCATCAACTGAGCAGATCTCCTCATCACGTAGGAGGAACGCCAACCTTAGATAACCAGTCGTCCTTATCACGTAGGAACCGTGTCATCCACTGACCATATCTCCTCATCATGTAGGAGTAGCGTCACCCTTAGATAACCATCCATCCTCATCGCGTAGGAACCGTGTTATCATCATCCCTAAAGATGGCCAGCTATCTTCATCGTATAAGAACCGTGTCATCCACCGACTAGATCTCCTCATCACGTAAGAGCCGTGTCAAGCTTAGATAGCCAGACTTCCTCATCACGTAGGAACTGTGTTATCTCTAAATTTACCTAAAAATGACCATAACTCTTCACCATGTATGAGTAGTATCGTCCTCAACAATAAACATATCAAAAATTCCAGGACAAAGAGAGAACCAGACAAAAACTTGTTGTCTTTTCATCTTTGCCCTATTCTTGTTAACACAAGAATGGGAAAAGAAGGGTAGTTGTAGACACCCGTTTTTGTCCGGGTTTTTTTTAATTACTTTTATTATTATTATTATTATTATTATTAACAATATGCTTACATCTTTGTAGGCCCAGTCAGCTAACCCAACAACAAAGGGCCCAAACATTACAAAACAGAGCCTAGATTACAAACCCAAGATCCGACCCATTACAAAGGACACATCATAACCCAATCAGATTTTACCTGAATCGACCCACTTGACCACCCTAATAGATTTGGGTTTTTCACCCTAATCCACCAACAACAACTTCTGCTTCCCTCACAGAAACTGGACTGTCCATCACCAGCGCGTGAGATATACGCGCCCAACTTTTCAACTTCCAGACGCTCGTGAGATTCACTGGTCACCTCCCTAGTCGCACACTGTCGCCGTTGTCACTAAAACCTATCAAATAGTGCACCAAGTCATCCTCTACAGTAAAAAATATCACCAATATCACCAAACCCATTTAAAAAGTCATTCAAATCCCAAAAATCAAGATTTAATCTACTGAGAAGTCATAAACCTATTCCCCTATGATAAGTCATCATCTCACCTAAAAATCAGAGGCATCAATCTAAAAATAAAAAGGGAATAAGATGGTTCAAAAAAGGGAGGAGAAAAACACAGAGGGAGAGAGGCATTCGGAGGAGAAAAAGAAAAAATCAAGAGATAAAAAAACCCAAAAAGAATGAAAAACAAAAATGGGGTAATCACCTTTAAAAAAGATCTGATAGAAGCAACATACCTTGGGGACCGAGTTGACCGGATGGTCCAATAGCAAGGTTGAAGGCAAGAAAGGTGAATAATCTCGGCCTCAATTCGTTGACATTGAGGCATTTTCTTCAAAATTAAAGCCCATATCTATACTGAGGAGTTGGAGATGCTTCGATTGGTGATCGTCTCGCTCTCCTTTGTCATCGGAACGCAGCGGTGGACGGCGATTTACGACGGTAATTGCGGTGGGACCTCACCAGTTTATGAAAACCCCATGAACCCGATGAGGCGTTGGGAGAACTCTTCGAAATGTTTTTGGGACAAAGGAAAATGAAGAGGAATGGGTCGGTTTTAGTTTCATTTTACCCATTTATATCACGCATGGAACGTCGTCGTTTTGAGAAGAGGGATGTGCGTTTTCAGTGCATGGGTTATTTACAATATTAGTCCCCGTGACTTGTAATCTTTCTATTCTGATCACCAATGTAACTTTATCTTTCTTTTACTTTGAGCTCATATCTTAGTTTATGTTATGATTTCGTCCCTATTTTCTTTCTAATCCTTTCATGGTCTTATTCAAGTTTGTTTCATTATATTTTAGTTTATTTACATTTCAGTAATACATGTTTCAAATACTCCGGTATTCAACTTCCATAGTTGATTGAGAGATAGTTTTTTGCTTCTTGGAATTCCAAGCTACAAGACTGTCTCCAAGAAAAAAATCCATGACCTGATATCGACCTACGATCATCAACGTCAACCATCTAGTCTGCATCAGAAAATGTCACAACCTTGAGCCCAGAGTTTGATGGAGAAAACCTTAGCCCATAATCTAGAGTTCCTGCTAGGTACAACAATATACGTTTAACCGTACTAATATGTTGAATACATGGAGTATGCATGAATTGCACAACTTTGTTCACACTGAACACTATGTTCGGACGTGTATGATAGACATATAAAAGGTTTCCCATGATGCTACGGTATTCTTGAGCATCCTGCAATTGCTCTCCCATATCACGAGTTAGCTTCTGTGACACAACCATTGGTGTGGGAACTAGCGAAGCTGACAGCATACCTGTCTTGGTAAGGAGTTCAACCACAAACTTCCTTCGATTAAGCAATAAGCCATGAGCATCCCTTCTGACCTCGATGCCTAGAAAATAACCTAAGTCCCCTAAGTCCTTTAGAGAAAATATATCATTGAGTAAACGGGCAACCCTCTTAATTTCTTCACCCGACTGTCCACTAACTATGATATCATCAACATATACGAGTACATATGTATGCACACCATCTTTGTTTAGAACAAACAACGACGTATCTATTTTTGATTCTACAAAACCAAGCTGCATTAGTCTACCCGCAAGCGTAGCATACCAATTTCAAGGGGCTTGTTGAAGAGCATAAAGGGCCTTTCGCAATTTACAAAAAATTTTGGCTCCATCATATCCACACTGCTCGAAACTAGGTGGTTGATGCATGAAAACATCCTCGTCTAGGTCATCATTAAGAAACAGGTTGTTGACATCGACTTGCCTCAACGCCTAACCATTAGTAACAGCAAGAGACAAAATAATGTTTATCGTAGAAAATTTCACAACCGAAATGAATGTTTTATTGAAATCCTAAACAGGGACTTCAGAGTACCCTTTCGCTATAAGGCGAGCCTTGTACCTGTGAATCGTTCCATCTGGGTTGTGTTTAAGTTTAAATAGCCATTTGCACCCAACTGTCACCCTTCCTGGAGGTAACTTGACCAACTCCCATGTTCCATTCTTGTGCAGAGCTTCAAACTCGTCTTGAACTATAGCAGCCCACTCAGGAGATTTCAAGCTATTTGTTCATTGTCATCATAGAATGATGGTTTACCCTACTTACAACCATATTACTCGCAACGTTATCTAATCCATCACTACTACTAGCATATTCTTCCCTACTATTTGAGCGTTCCATGACACCCTCAAATACGTTTTCATTATTACCTCTAACATCATTTTCTTGTGGGACATCAGATTACTCCACAACATCCTCATGCACACTGCCATCGTTTTTAGTGTGCTCGTAATTAGGTAAACCAGTAGATAACTCTAGATTTTCATTCATCTCTGGCTCGTGAGGAGGCATGGTAATCGTGTATAAAGAGTTAGATTGCCCCTTTGAAGATGATTGTTGTTGTCTGTTATCCCAAGGAGCACCACCCGTAGTTATGCCCTCAGACTGTAGCCTAAGGATATCAATAACAACCTTAAGTAGCTTCGACTGAGAATTAAACGTGTTCTTGACCAACTGCGACCCTTCTTTATCTATAAACGAAAAGAAGGTTTTATCAAATACAACATGGCGTGATAAATATGTGCGACCATCGGGAGCAAGACAAATATATCCTCGATGCTGGGGACTATATCCAAGGAATGTGTAGGGTTTAGACTGAAACACCATTTTATGTTGCTGAAACGGTATGAGATGGGGAAAACAATGACAACCAAAGACCCTCATCAGCCCATAATACGACTCTTTGTTGAATAACTTCTCAAACAGTGACAGACTATTTAACACTTTTGTGGACAATCTATTGATTAGATATACTGCCGTTACAATGGCATTGGACTAGAAAGTCATTGGCATAAAAGTTTGGGCAAGTAAAACAAGAGCGAGTTCAACAATGTGGTGATCCTTTGATTCAACGATGCCATTTTGCTCCGAAGTGTGGGGGCAAGAAATCCGATGAAGAATACCAGTTTTACACAATGCTGAAGAAAAAGTTAGAAACTCACCTCCCCAATAAGTATGAACTACCTTGATTGAGATACCAAATTGATTATGAATTAAGGAGATAAACTTCTGGAATGCTTCAGTGGCTTGATCTTTACTTTTGAGCAAATATAACCAAGTATGCGTAGTGAAGGCATCACCAAACATGACATAGTAACTAAAACCATTTGAAGACAAGTGTGGAGGTCTCCATAAATTAGAAAACACAAGTTCAAATAGAGTAGAATAGACAAATTTAGAGTCATTGAATGGTAGCTTGTTGATTTTTCCAATGTAACTTGCAACACACTTCTTATTGATATCATTTATAATATTTACATTGAGAGAATTACATACTTTAGCTAAGGTTTCATAAGCTGGGTGACCCAAACGTCTATACCACAGCTCACACATACTAAGATCAACTGCTGTTGTATTTATTTCTGCCTTGTCTTGTTCATGTAACCTTCGAGCCATAACAAATGAGTATAGACCATCACTTTCTTTCCCCTGAAGTAGAACATCCTTGCTGACTTCATCACGAACACAACATCTATTCGCGTGAAACTCCAAGAAAATCTTATTGTCCTTAGAAAGCTTAGATACGGACATAAGATTCTTTGTTATACGGGGTACTTGTAGGAGATCACTTAATAATAAAGCACGAGTTGAAGAAGATAATGATGACTTTCCAATAATAGATACATTCAAAGACATCCCATTACCTACCATAAGCTTACCTCACTACAGCAAAACTGTTCTGTAGCAGCGTTTTTAGCGGCATTTGGAGAGTAAACGCCACAAAATTTAAGCATATAGCGGTGTTTATAATCCAAACGCCACAAAACGATACTTTAGCGGCGTTTCTTAAACAAACGCCGCTATAGATTAGTACTTTAGCGGTGTTTTTATACAAACGCCGTAAAAGGGATCGTTTATAGTGGCGTTTTTCTAACAAACGCCGCGATAGATTAGTACTTTAGCAGTGTTTTTATACAAACGTCGCAATAGGGTATGTTCATAGTGGCATTTTTCCAACAAACGTCGCAATAAAGAGTACTTTAGTAGCGTTTTTATATAAATGCCGCAATAGGGTTCTTTATCGGCGTTTATGCAAAAAATGTCACGACGACGTAGTACTTTAGCGGCGTTTTTCTACAAATGCCGCTATAAATCAGTGAATTAGCAGCGTTTTTAAATACAAACGCCACAAAATAGTAACATTAGCGGCGTTTTTAAAAAAATGCCGCAAGAAATCGGTCCATTAGCGGCGTTTTTAAACAAACGCCGCAATAAGTTAGTGAAGTAGTGGCGTTTTAAATACAAACGCTGCACATTTTGGATATTTTATCATCAAAGGTTTCCCCGTTTACCCAACAATAGCTACGAAAGGGGGATTTCTATCGGATACTTCTTTTTCCCCTCTCTAATTTCTCATTCACTTCTTTGTTTTGTTTCTCTTTAAATTTAAAAATTTATGGGCTTGCTTTAAAATCTTCAAAGGCGTTCTACCTTGGATTTCATTTTCCTTATTTTTTCCAAATTATTTTTGTGATGTTTTAGGGTTTAGGTTATTTATGTAAAGCGGGTCTTGAAGGAGCTCAAGGGTCTCCATAAAGATCTTTCTACCTCTTGTAGTGCAGGTTTAATTTGTTCTCTCTTTTACTCCATTTTGTGCCTTGATTTATTATTCTTTTTCTTATTATCCTCGAGGCTCCAACAATGTGTACAAAACTACAAATATGTCCTGAAGAAAGAAAATAAAAGAATCATTTTTTTGAAATATGAGAAAACAGATCCAGAGGAATGCCAAATTGTATCATTTTCATAGGGAATTCAGGCATAGTATTTATCTTACTTTTCCAAGAGCAATAACTATTGGATATATGACTGCTATGCCATAACTATCTGGTTATACAAGTTATGCTAACTGCTTATTGTTGATGTAATGTATCTGGAAAATTATTGTATGTGTTTTTGACTGTGCATCTATGTCTGTCTACTGCAGAAAGATTGATTGTTTAAGGAAAATAAAGTAAATATATTGGAGACACCATATCCTATCTAACTTCTATTATGGACTTTTTATAGGTTTTATTGAATAATGCTACAGTGGAAACTGACAATCCTGATTTACGGGACCGTGCATACATTTATTGGCGTCTTCTATCAACTGATCCTGAGGTATGTTTTTATTCTAACCAATTGCAGTTCACTATTCAATGATTTTAGTTTAAAAAGTCCGAGGAATCATTTTGATCTTTATTTCCTTTCTTACCTTGGAGGGGAAGGGCTAGATTACTATTTTTCTCGAATTACCTTCATCTTCGTTCTAAGGACTGCTCTGAGGATTGGCATACTATATGATTAAGCTGAGGTTTAGAATGCCTTTCACCATGTTGGTATTATTAGCATGCGTCTTTTATATAACATTTTTTCCTGTCCATGTATGATCGTCTTCTCTTGGAATGTAGCTAGTCTCAATAGTTGGGTCGCGATAGATATTTGAATGTAGATGTCTTTGCTGACATGAATGCATCTTTATTTAAAGGTACACTACATCTAGATTGCATGGAGGATGTTTTTGATTTTCTATTTGTTCTGTCAGGCTGCTAAGGATGTTGTGTTAGCTGAGAAACCTGTGATCAGTGATGATTCAAATCAATTAGATTTATCCCTTCTTGATGAGCTTCTTGCCAACATAGCTACGCTATCTTCTGTCTATCACAAACCTCCTGATGCTTTTGTAACCCGAACAAAGACTGCAACTCCAAGAACTGAAGATGATGACTACTCTGATGGAAGTGATACCAAGTATTCTGAAACACTTTCAAATGCTGCCAATGGTGGTGCATCACCACCAACCAGTTCAAGTAGCGTCCCATATGCTGCTGCTAGCCAGCCAGCTCCTACCCCTGCCCCTCAGGTGCCTGATCTATTAGGTTATCTAATTGGTCTTGATAACAATGAAATTGTCCCCGCCGATCAGCATGCTACATCTGCTGGGTAAGTATGCTGGAATGCATTCGTTTTCCAGATAGAAGTCTTATTTTGCTGCAAATGTTATAAATATTTTAAAAAACAAGTTTCTTACACCAAAACAGTCTAGGTTTCTTTTTATGTTATTAGTTATGTATCTTATAGATAACATGCATGCCTATATTGTTGCACTTACTGTATTTTCTTTACCTTTATGATTGCAGCCCCCTTTGCCTATTTTGTTACCAGCATCAACTGGACAAGGTTTGCAAATCAGTGCACAGTTAACAAGACAGGATGATCAAATATTTTACAGCTTGCTGTTTGAGAATAACACACAGATCGCTCTTGATGGGTTCATGATTCAGTTTAACAAGAATTCGTTCAGTCTGGCAGCTGCGGGACCTCTTCAGGTAATCACAATTTGTGTGATCTTTACACTTTTGTTAGTTTATTGTTGCATTTTCGGGATATAACTGGTACTGTCTGTTAGGGGTGCGGTGCAGTGCATGTCCATTTTAGTTCCTGTTAGTTCTTAACTCAATTGTCACAGGGTCGTTTCCTACTGTTATGCCAAAGTTTCTTGTTGGGAGGAGAGGTAATGGTTAGATCTAGCTAGTTTCGAGTCTGTTTTGGCCGGGATGCATTGTTGTCTATTTTTTAGGTGCATTGGTAAGAGTTTGATTTGTGTTTTTTGGGGTGGTTTGTGCTATATGTGTGAAGTTTGGCCCCGGTTTGTTTAATTGGGTTTTTGGATTCGGTTGTTTGCTTTTACGGTGTAATTTTTGGTTGTAAAAAGTTTAAATCGGAAGTAAAAAGTTCCCAGGTACTAATCTATATGTTTAATTAAAAAAAGCAAGTTGCAAAGGAGAAAGAAGAAATTTTTGTTATGTGCTAGTTTCATAGCAGAGTTCACTGTATATTTAACTTTCGTTGGTGATTCACAACTTCATTGAAATAAAAAATGCTTAAACATATTCATCCTTGTATGTATTATCTGATTTGGTCATTTCCATCTTGATCAAAATATAACTTCTTGTGCTTCACTGGAATGTTTTACTCATTTGTTGTTATTATGTTATGATGTTATTTTGGTCTGTACTGGTGAAACCAGAATTACTGCTTTCTTCATTTTAAATATGATTGTCTTCATTGCAATGCGGAGTTAGTTCATGCTTTTTCCATGTTTATTGTTCTTTAATTGTTGGTTTTGTTTTGTTCACTTTCTCTCATATAAATGTATTTTTCAGTATAAATGCTTGTAAATGTTCTCTTTATTTCTGACTCATGTATTCTTAATTAAATTTTCACAGTACCATTATATGATTATATTACGAATACTTGTTGGCTTGTAGCCTTTATGCGGTTTTGCTATGATCATTTCCTTTTAATATAGAAGCATCATTTTTCTATGTTGCAACGTGAAACTGAGAAACTTCCACTCTCCCCTGATTTTGTAAAGCCTTCTTGATCCTTAAATGTTTACTTCTTGATCCTTGAATGTTTACTTTTTGTAAAGCCATTGCAATATATTTAAACTAATTAGATCTAACAACATTTGTCTATGTACCTTATTTCAAGTAAAGAATATTGATACTGATCGAGTATATTCAAAACGAAGGAAATAACAGTTAAAATGCTCGAAACTTTGCTAAGATAGCCAATTGACTATGATGCGTGGACTGTACAAGCTTTGAAGTAACTTTTTCCTTTTAGTCGTTTCATACATCAAAACCATTGATCCACTTCTCAAGGAATTTGATGAGATTAATCAACGGTACTTGTGATGTGGGATTCATATGCATCTGTTTACAGAGTGCTAGCCGTCTTAACTGAACATTTGGAAACAAATGTTTGCGGTTTAGCTTGTATTCTATCGGGATTACTTCAGTTATTTCTGGTATCTTGTTGACTGTTTTGGATTCTTTGACATACCATCCAACCATTTCTTTTAGTCTTGGATTTTACTTTTTGCTATTGAAGAAACTTTTGTTTTAAATATTTTTTAGAACTGAATTTTTTAAGGACGATCTTCATAAAATCTTCATACATGACTTTGTTACAATTATGACATCGGGACTAAAATGTATGGTTTTGTGAAGTGCCCAGGAATTTCAGATTGCTGGAAGATCTTGAGATGGGCGAAAAGGGAATTGGGGATGGAATGGTTAGCTATGGAATGGATGATACTGATGATATATACATGCAGTCATAGACTGGGACTATTATTGGCCCCCTTAATGTGAGTCCCTCTCTCTCTTATTCTTTTCAGTAACCGTTGTGTTTGATTTCTGTGATTGTACGAAGGGGGTTTAAAGAACTTTTGGGTTTATGTAATTGTAAGATAGACCCTATAAACATTAAATTGTAATGCTTTTATTTCTTCGTTTAGGTTGAACTTCAAAATCAAATAATATGACAATATCATTGAGAGGGACAGCGATTAAGAAATTGAACAAAGAAGTTACTGCATGCACGTGAAATTTTAATATTCTTATTTAAGTATAGGGATTTAAGTATGATTTCACTATTTTAGCATATTTGTCACTGTTGACCTATCATTGGCAATGATATTCTACTCTATATTAAGCTTGGTAAATGTTGATTTATGTTTTCCGGATAACTTGTGTGGTTTTGATAAGTTCGTTCCTTCAACATCTGCTCCAAGGCTCCAACCATGATTATTATTACTATATATGACTGTTTGATATTGTTCAGTTATAACTGGCTGCAATCTCTAGTGATGTATTTGTGTCCTATTCATCAATGTTGAATAGTGTTTTCTGTTTCCAATTGCAGGTTAGTTAAAATGGCTATGTAGAACACTAAATTTCTGCTGGCTGCCCAATCAGTGGATACAAAAGTTCGGACTGAGGCAGAGACTATTTTGCGGTAGTTCCAAGAACAGAACATGCATCTTTTCCTTCTTTTTTTTGTCAGTTGAGCTTTCAATGATATTCTAGTGACCAATGTTGAACCATGTAACATTTTAATTTTATTTTATAAATTTTGATTTATTTTTCTACATAATTTGTGTCGTAATTAAATTGTAAGTTTATTGTTATTAGATAATGCTATAGAATATTAAATTTACGTAATATAAAATAGAAAATGATATATGCGAAATCAGATAACCATAGCGGCGTTTGTAAATAAAAGTCACCAGAAGTCAGGTTCTTTTGCGGCGTTTTGTGAAGAAAACGCCACTATATACATAGTTATTAGCGGCGTTTTTTACCACAAACGCCGCTAAATATCATAACATGTAGCGGCATTTTCGATAAAAATGCCGCTAAATCTCAACGCTTATTACGGCGCTTGTTTGAAAAACACCGCTAAACAACAACACATATTGCGGCATTTTTGGGAAAAACGCCGCTAAACAACGATACCTACTGCGGTGTTTGGGGGAAAAACGCCGCTAAACGACAACACCTATTGCGGCGTTTTTAAGACAAACGCCGCTAAATAGCAACACCTATTGCGGCATTTTTTCAACAAACGCCGCTATATATCGTCACCTATTGCGGCGTTTTTCGTTAACAAACGCCGCGAACTTTAGCGACGCTATTTTCAGAGGCGCTTTTTGCGACGTTTGTCATAACGCCGCATGTGTTTTTAGCGGCGCTTAAAAACGCTGCTATATGTAAAAAAAACGCCGCAAAAAGCCGGTTTTGCTGTAGTGCCTGGACCATTAAAGTCGGTGTTGTGCATTATATAATATACATCAAGTGTCACGTGATTCGTGGCACTGAAGCAGTCGAGATATGAGTCTGAGGTTAAACCGATGACTGTACCCTAGTTTGTTTCTTGGCATTGCAAAAACAACAATCTCAAGCCACAATATCACTATAAAGAGCAGTATAGTGAACATTGGTAGACTCACCACGATTGGTAAACACACAGTTATAGTCCTCACCATATTTGATGACAACAACGATCAACTAAATTCCCGATCTTCCCACACAACTAGCACTGGAGCCGGGCTCGTCCTCTACCCCTCCCACCAGTCCGACCAACAGGTCTACCAGTATATGGTCGAGAGGTTTTGTTCTCACCAGTCCTATCATAGTTCCCATTGGAAAAGTGTGACCCCTGCCCTGGAGAAAGATTTGTAACCATGGGAAAAGCTTTAACTTGTGCATCATACCCAACAAGTTGTGTCTCTGCATCCACAAGCATGGTGCATATGACATCAAGAGTAAGTGACTCTCTCATGGAAGGAATAACCATAACAATCGACTGATATTCACGTGAAATACCTTCGAGAATTCACATAGCATGCTCCTCCGGTGAGATTGCATTGTCACAAAAGGACAATGCATCACAAATTTCTTCAACACGCTTTATATATGTTCGCATACTATCATCTCTTTTCTTTAAAGATTGCAAATTACTTATTAACGTCATCATAGTTGTTGCAGATCAGCTTGTAAAGAACTAAAGAACAGTGCTCCAAACACCAGCCGCCGTGTCGGCACCCACGAACTATGAAAGAAGATGAGGACTCACCATTGAAAGGAGCCAAGAAGCAAGAGCACTGTCTTGGGCAACATATTCCTCACACTCATCGTTCAACACAGTAACACCATCACTATTGACCATCGTTTCAGGAGGGGGCTTCATCGATCCGGTCAGCATACAATAGTATCAAATTGCAGTTGCGAATTTTGTTGCAGTGGTGTCGCGGTTGAGGATGTTGCGGATGGTACGTAACATGTTGCGACTGTCGTGGGCGTGATCTCATCCTCAAAAATCACAATACATCTAAAATATTAAATTTATACATTTTACAGTTATCTTTTAATATATTAATACTAATATACTCTTTTAATATTTTATTTTGAAAATAAAAATTTAATTTTATAGATAAAAATTTATTAAAAACAAATATAAATCATAGATGTGCTATCATACTGGATAATGGGTAATAAAAATTATAATGTTAATGAATAACATATATTATTATATTATAGATTAGATAAAATTTTATAGTTTCATAGAAAATAGATAAAATACATATACTATTATAGTATTATAAAGTGAATTCCTCTCTTATACAAAATTTATATAATAATAAATAAAAATATAATTATGATACTTAATGTTAATATAAAAATTTAATTTAAAATTAATCACGTCAAGTTTAGATATGATGAAAATTCAATTTAAATAATTTAATTTTAAAATAACGTTAATATATAATTTAATTAATTCAAATTTAAGTAACTAATTTTAAACATAACTATTATAATATTATTAATGATATATATTTATAATTCAATTTTAAGAATTAAATTAGAACAATTTATCTATGTAATTTATATTTCAGATAATTTAAAGTTTGTTACGGCGCATTTATAGCGTGTTGCGATGTTATGTAACGATTTTTGATCGCAACAATCGTGATGCGTTTCCCTTATTGTGTTGTGCCGATATTGGGTCGCGGTAACCAAAAAAACGTTACGATGTGGATGTTACGCTGCGTTGCAGCCGTAATTTAGTACTATGCAACATACGCTTGAGGTGGTGGCTCCGAACGGCGAGCAAAACTTGCTGCTTCCAAAGGAGAAAATTCAATTCATCATGAACTATGTTTTCCCTCTTATTGGTAAACACCTTAGTATTTATTGAGGAGAACTCCACAGATTCGATTCTCAATCCTAAACCCGTAGGAGACATGGCTCAAAGAGAAAGCACACGAAAAAGAAAAGAAAGAAAAGAAACTAAGAGGAAGCAGAAGGCCCAGAGTTCAGGCGACTGATACCATGTAGAGTTTTCTTGAAAACTGTATTATCTTGACTTGATTAAAACTTTACACCAAAACCCTATTTATACAAAGGATACAACCTTTATGTAACAACCTAAGAACTTTAACAACAGATAAACTGTTCCCTTAATAACCTACAAGATAACCCACTGACAAAGATAGGTTGTTAGCTGAAGCTAGAAATGTCACTAAAGTACTAGGTTGTAGTGGTGTTTGTTTAAAAATACTACTAAAGTACGATTCTATGACGATGTTTTTTTAAGAAACACCACTAAAGTACAAGATATAATGGCGTTTATGGAAAAACGCCGTTAGTATTATTATTTTGTGACGTTTTGACTATAAACGTCACGATATGCATAAATTTAGTGGCTTTTAATTTAAAAACTCTACGAAAAATGCCGCTACATACATGTTTTGTTCTAATGAAAGATCAAAAGATTATTCAAACATTACAAAGAAAGTACATGAGTTGTCTAAATAACGTAAAATAGTTTAGAGACTTTATTATTATTATTATTATTATGAAAAGGTTTAAAATAACATTTTCAAGAAAGTCAATTTACTAATTTAAAGCATATAGCAAAAAGGGTCGATTAAACTTAACAAAATATCCGAGAAAATAAAAATTGTAAAAAAAAACATTCATCATCAGTAGTGAAAGAAAAATATTATTAATATGACCATAGGCTTCAATCTGTTGATTATTGACAAATCAATGAGCATGGCTCTTCCTTTCCTTCGTCGACTTCACAGACCAGCGGATTCAACCCAAGCTCTAGTAGCAGCCTGTTCACGACATGACACATGCAACAACCACGTTTACTGAAAACTATCACCGCATTATCCACAACCAATTTCATTACGCTAGTTGATGACCCCGCCATTATCAGCGCCTTCAAGAAAAATTGTGAATCCTTGAACGACCACCGACGGTGGCACCATCTGTGATTTATAAGGAATTGCTTCTTGCATGGGATATAATGTATATGAAATCGAAAAGGGGAAGTGGAGATTATGTTGTTGTTATGAGAGTATATATAAATGGAGAGACGTCAACTCCAGTTACACAATCTAGTACGGGGGCGAGGGTGATGCTCTTATATCTCAACGCTCTTGCTCTTGGTAAAGAATAGACAAGGCAAGCCTTTTCCCCCTTCTGTTATCTTTTAGTTGAATATAGACATTGTTGCATTCTGTCGAAAGATGCCAAGATTAATAATAAAAAAAATTATTTTATTAGACCAGTTATAACACCATTATAAAGTTAAAGTGGAAGTGGCCAAAAAAATTTAATGTATAAAGTTCAATTATTAAATTAAAAAGAGTTAAAGTAGAATGAGAGAAATAAGAGAGAGTAAAGTTTAATATTAGATTTATAATTTACCCATAATTGATTTTATCATGCTTCAAGCAAGATATATATATATATATATATATATATATATAAGATAATTTAAACACATATTAAGAACGAAATAATCTACTTCAAACTGTCTAAAATTGCAGATAAAATAGTAAGGAATCAAAAGGGAAAGATGATAAGTTCATTATTGAAAATAATTACGAAGGTAAGACTATAACTTGTAAAACATAAGACTAAATTTTTTACAATTTCAATAGAAAAAATATTAAAACTTTCATTAGATTTATAAAAGAAGAATATTTTAGGAAAATAATTATCGACACGTGAAGGAAACTTTCACTATTTGTATGAGAGAAAAAAATATTATTAAACAAAAGGGAAAAACAAAAAATTATCAATATGAATAAATAAATATCTGGAAGGATACTTCCATAATTTTATAAGAAAAAGAAAAATTTATTTTAGAAAAGGGAAAAATATGGATAATGTGAAGGAAGTGTTCATTATTTTTATAAGGAAAAATAAAAAGCTATCGTCAATGGGGTTCTCTTGGGCTAACATATTAGTACAATCAATGGACCTTTATCAACGATTTTTATATATAAAGCAAAAATAATTGCAGTTCGGGTTCGATTATCATACTATCGGTTGAATTTAGGTTCAAGTTATTCTCAGATCGGGTTCAGATCTACAATTTTCAGGTCCAACTCAAGTTCAAGTCAACACCTATTCAGACTCGAATTGATTTCAGATCACCACCATCTCGAGTCACAAACAATTTTTGACTCAAGTCGATTTCAATTAGTTTTGCATGTTTGGTCAGCTTTTTACAACCCCACAAACCAATTTCAAGTTTGTTTGGCTACCCAATCAGTGGCAAGATTTGCAGCTGTAGCAACATATATATGTACACATACAAGCATATGTACAAGCATATATTCAATTATCAATTTTGTTGAGAGATCTTTGGATGCAATCTCTCGAAATCTTCAACAATTAGAAATTATTGTGTTCTTAGGGTGTTTGGTGTAATTTTAGTTGAGATTTTTGTCTTTTGATTTTCGAGACAGTTTCGAGAAGTTTTGACTTGAGAGAGTACATTTTGTAGATCGTGTTGTATGTACTGTGATTTACCTCAAACATCGAGCTTGGTGTGTGGTTCATCCCAATTATTTTAGACAAAAAGTTATGTGGATCCAATCGAAGAATTTAAAGACTTAAAAAAACTTGATAGATAAAATTATAGTATCGATACCCATAAAAGTAGTATAGATACTAGTAAGGAGTATTGATATTCATTTTATAATAAATCACTTCAAATCTTATTTTTGTATTGGTATCAAGGTTGGTATCGGTACTTGAAAAGGATAGTATCGATACCCATAGAGGAGTATCCATACTACCATGCTATTTTAAGTTTAGAACCGAGTTGTCTTGAGGCATGACGGGCCGGAACAAAGCTACCTTAGGGCCAAGGGGTCCTAATCCCTGTTAAAATTTATATATTCGATATAATTTTGGTTTAATAGTATTTTGGTTCATGTAAAAATAAATATTTAAATTTAAAAAATATAAAAAATTATTAAATATTTAATCAAGTAGGGGTCGAACTAAAGAATGATAAGTCTGTGTTCTCAATTTTTTGGTCTAATTACAATTTAAGTTATGATAAGTTTAAATATTAGACAAATTAGAAGTTGTCTTTTGAGATTTGAGTTTTTTTTATTTAGGGTGAATACAATGTAATATCTGTACAAAAACTTTCAACTATTTGACAATGAACGCTCATACCCCTACATACGTGCTTGAACTCGAGACCTCAAGGATAATAACAATCCCTTAATCACTATGGTCGCTTGTTTCATGATGAATTTCGAGTTTAAATACCTAATAAGTTTTTGTATTCTTTTTAAATAGTCTAATATTTCGGCCCCTGCCAATATTTAATTCTAGCTCCGTCCCTGATGACGGAATGCCCGATTGAGCTTAATTAAGGAGTATCGACTCCCTTGATGTTAATAATATCCTAAAAGAATAGAATCAACTATTGTTCCAAATCGAACTAAGTGGTAACCGTAGGTTGACTTAGTGTCGAGATTGAGTTAGGGGTTTCGGGCCCGATGAGTGATCTTAATGGCGTAAGAGTACTAGATGTTTGTTTTATTGGCATTTTTTGTGAAAACATATTCAATATATATATGATGATGATGCAAGGCTATCGAAAAAATAATATGGACACTCAATATTATACTTGTACGGCTTTAGTGGCACAATATCAATGGATACTTCGAGATCCTCTATAAATCTATACTCAATGTTAGATGAGATTGAGCGATGATACATTGATGCATGTACATACTATATTATTTAGGTGACTTGATGTTGATAGTTCATGTCTTGATCCATAGTTGTAAATTAGGGAAATCGAGAACCTTGTTGTTGAGATGCATGTCATGCCTTCTTATATGATAATGCATATGCTTGTCATTTTAAATTATCGTACGCTTATATTTATGATACTCATTACAAAATCATTGTATTAGTATTATAGTATTGAACTTGTGGAGTTCAGTACTTAAATGTTTTCCTTTCGTAGGTTAGTTAATTTAGGGGATTCGTGGAGTACCGACATCGTAAGGATTTTCATATGCTAAAATTTTGAGTATTGTAGCGTGTACTAATATTCATATGACTCTAACTGTTATTAAATTTATAAAATCTTATTTATTTTGAAATATGTTCCGTAAATTATTGTGTTGTTATTTCGGATTTATAAACTACATTTCCAATATTTTTATTGATTGTTATCTAGAATTGGGAGCGCCTTGACTGTGTTTTTATTGATTGTTATCTAGAATTTTCACAAGATATTGTAAATGGCATATGCGTCATCATATTGAGTATGATACTCTTTTCTTCTTCATATTTGAGATACACTCTTTTTATAAATTTAGAGAGAATATAAGGGACAATAGATTAAAGACTATTAAACACTCATACCTTTATATATATAGTATTTGAACCTGAAACCTTAAAGAATCACAATAAATTCATTAATTACCAATATCATTTGCTTCTTTCACACAAGTTTGAACTTGTTTATTAAAATACTTGCTTTCCTGGTATTTTCCAAGAATTAAGCTACTTAATGGTTCGCTTCTCCCAAAATTTTTGATACAATAATATTTTAGGAATTTTTAGTTTAAATTTAGTTAAATAAGATTTCTGTCTTTTCTAATTTCTAGATTTAAATATTCAATAGATTCTTATTTTTTAATATGAAACAATTTTGTCTCCTCAACTAGGGATGATCAAATTATCCGAACCCGACGGGTTCCGACCCGACTTTATAGGGTCGTTTTTTTAATTTCGGGTCTCGAGGCGGGGCGAGTTATATGATATAAAATTCCGTCCTGGTTAATTTATATATCTATATCTATCTATTTATCTATCTATATATCTATCTATCTATCTCTCTCTATCTATTATATTATATTTAATATTTTAAGAATTTTTATTTTTATAATATTAAAATATATTATTTAATTATTAAAATATAAAAATATTATAAAATAGATTAATTTAACCATTTAAAGTATAATAAATAAATTATAAATATACTATTATAAAATATATTATTTTAATTATTTTAAAAAACTAATATATTTGGGTTAGGTCAGGTTGGGGTTTTAGACTAAAATTCAGGACGGGGTTTTAGTCTAAAATTCAGGACGGGTTCGGGTTGTGAAACTACCTAAAATTTTTTGGGTCGAGACAGAGTCGAATTTTAAGTATATGTTTTCGGGTCGGGGTCGAGGAAGTCAAAAACCCGCCCCAGCCCACCCCACCCCAGCCCACCCCACCCCACCCCTGCACCTCAACGTTGGATCCTAGCTTTGTCCTTGAGACCAAATGAGTGGATTTAGTGAACAATGTTACACTGGTTATTCATTGGTTTAGAATTCAAAAACAGAGATTGATGGTGGGAGACTTCCCTGTCAAATTAGAGATAATTTCAAAGGTTTATTCAGTGTCACTTCCATTGCTATTATAGAGATATTTCTTGAATAATTCTCACTGCCATATTAATTCTTAAGAGTGCAATCATTCTAACATGGAAAACTTTTAACATTGTTTGACTAAATTAAGAGAGGCCCTCTATGATAATCATGCATTACTAGACTTCAACCAGTTTAATTGAAAATCAAATGCGAAATCATAATTAGTGCAAACTCCAATCACCACACCAAAATGATAAAAATACTAGAATTTGTCACCCCACTTGGATGAAATTATTATTTTTAAAATAATTAAAATTTGTTATACCTATAATGTTGAGTAAAAAAAGTTCATTTTATATTTCGCATGTTGAAATTAATATTTTTTCTCATTTCTATATATATTCAAATATATCTCTTAAAATAAACCTATATAGTTTTTTTGTGATGATTAACAATATAGAAAATTATAAATATTAATCAAAAAATTTAAAAAGTTAGGAAATTTGACAAATAAAAGTTGGGGATAATTTTATTATAACCACAAATAATGGGTAGTTAGTTATGAATAATTAGAACTTATAAGGAGTGAATAGTTTTTTTTTAAAAAATTATTTATTTATATATATTTTATAGAAAGTTTAGATGACACTATATCTACTTATATATAGCTTTATACAAATAATTAAAATTATATTTGAATTATAATTAGTGTTGTTATAATGTTACTTTTTAAAAAATTTATATTTTATATAATCTTTAAATTAAAAAATGAAAAACTATATTTTTAAGGATATAACACATATTTATTAATATTTGTGTATATTTTTTTATCACTCCATTAATGATATTATCGATAAAATTTTACAAAATATAATGTTCAGTAAAAAAAAATCACTTGTATCGTGAATGTGAATTTTTTTTATAACTTAAATGAGGTTATTTTTTTTCTCTTAATTTACGTGGAGGTGGTGAACAAAATATTATTATGTAAAATAATATGTTTAAAAAAATTAATAAAAATAAATTATTATGAGTGAAATGGTAAGGGATTTGTAAATGATTCAATCAATCTTGTGTTTCATCTTCAAATTATTTTTTATATATTTTATTTGAAGTTTATATAAAATTATGGAAAATAAAATACTTTATAATAATATCAGATTATTCAGAATTTATATAAAAAGATGAAAAAATAATATTAACTTATTTAAAATTTATATAAAAATAGTTTTTTATATTATCAATTATCATTTAAAAATAACATTTCAATTTTTCTTGAATAAATCCATATAAATTAACACGTTGCACTAATTCACTTAAATTTTATAGTAATGAAGATTAACATTGTGACTTGAGATTTCAGATTGAGTTCTAATTTAATAAAATCAAATTTTTCTCATAGTTAAATGGCATCCCCTTCACTAGTACACATGTATCATTATATTCTCATGCCAACTAGCACCAATGTGAAAACATAAAGGACGATTTAATTTGCTATTGACCATTAAATTAAGTACTCCTTGTTATCCTTAGAAATTTCAGGTTCGAGTACGACGATTATAGAGATATTTGTGTATTCATTGTCAAATGATTAAAAACTTTTAAAACAAATACTACCTTCTAATCACCATGAAGTAATAAACAGAATTGTAACAACAGAGGTTGGTTGAAGTGATAAGCAGTTTGATATCGTTTAAGCAAGAAAATATATGTTGGGAGACTCACCCATCAAAACCAAGTGTACGACACAAATCGATCCGGACACAAGTCGATCCAAATTAATTAAGACCACACTGCTTGGGAACAAAAAAAATTATACGTAACTTTGAAGAGTTGAATTCAATTTCCCATGTTGGTGAAAAATATGTCTGTCCAGCTCCTCCATGGTCCATGTGAGTGGCAAAAAGATGGTCATATCATACCCCTGTGCGCCTCTTCTAAACGATGAAACGGTCGAGACCATAAAGTTGTGGCAAAACCCATGTTTTCCCTTAAACAAAAAGCTGCTGTAAAAGGTGAGATTTTCCTGTAGTTTTGTCCTTATTTGATTTGATAATAATAACCATCAAGTCTCTTCTTAAGCAGCGCTTAATATTCATCTTCTCCCTCGTTGATCGGTTTCTACTTTCATGGGTGTTTGGCAAAGGGATTCTTACAGATTTTTATTGGCATTTTGTCCACCTCCCATCATAGAAACGACAGCCCTTTCATGGAGGTGGACAGACTGCCAACTGGGATCTGTTGGCTTCTCTTTGTAAAACCCTTGTGATTTCTGATGCAGTTCCTTCAGATATTCTCTTCCTCTGATAAGGATAAATTCATGTAAATAACATACCCTACTGATTTTTTATCTTCGTTTCATTTTTGCAGTGATGAATGATAATTTGTGGCAGCTTCTGAATCTGATCCTTCTTGTTATCTACAAGCACATAATTAACCTTCACCTTAGCTTGAAAAAAATGGCTTTGATTGTTACTTTCATCATTCTTCTGCTTGTTATCTGGTAATATTCTTGATCTCCTTTGAGGCTTTGATAGAGAATTGAGAACGCTCCCTTTCTCACATTTCTAAACCATCACTTGAAGGTATAGTATTAAATTATGGTTGTAACATTGTATAACGGTTATCATGACATTATAACTGCATCTGCAACATAGAAAGGTAGTACGAAGTCATATTCCCATTTAGGGTTTCATTCCTTTATGCAATTCTACTTGTTTTTTTGTCAATCAGAGTCAAGATAGATCCATGATTAAAACCATTTTTCTGTTCATGGATATCCAAATCCAAGTAGACCCTTCAAATCAACTTGCATAGTTATCCGACGAGGATACTCTGTTGTGAGGCGATTAAAATAAGGTTAATAAACAATACAACCAGTTACAACGTTTATAGGTTAAAAGCATAACACAAAATATGATAAATAGGAATAAAAAAATATTAATCATATTAATAACAATAATGGTTGCAAATGAAAATGTTATCGTTCTACGTAGGCAAACAAAATATAGACAGTAAGAAATTAGGTTCACAGCTAAAACTATTATCGATCGTAGAACATATTTGATTGCGCCAAAAATGTTATAAACGGTAACAAAATAAGTTATAAACAATAAATTTTATTAATTGTAATAACATATCTAGTTGCGCTTAAAATATTATCGGAGTTTAGCAAATGGGGTATGGGTTTTGATGCAAGCACGTTTTCACCACATGCAAAGGGAGTATTACTGAACATCTTAATATTTTACTTAATTATTATCTATGCCATAATCATATATATCATGCTAAGGTTATTAGTTATGTGATTTAATAACTAAAGAGTAACTTAGCATATCCACATCTCTATAATTGATGCACATTGTTATTTCAAGTATGTTAAGTATGCTAGAATAGTCTTGCATCCATTTAAGCATGATTCATTACATTCATGAAATGGCAGCATGCTTAATCATTTATTTGTTAACTCATGTGCATTCATTTTAGCTCCTAGGTCTTATACATTAGCTTACATATGGTATATCATTATGTACTTATCTCATGACATGCATACATAGCTCACAAGATCATATTCATGCACGACAGTAAGGTAATTGGATCCTACAAGCTCAATGCCTTTGATTTACCTTGTTTTCTTTTCACATGTAGGTACATGGAAGCATGGCACACATTGGGGCAGCTTGTTGAAGTATTAGGGATCCATATGTAGCTCACAATTAGCTCACAAACACCATGGTAACTCGTGGAACACAATGGGAAGCTAAATTCAACTGGAGGAGCTCAAGGCTAGCTAATCTCAGCTAGTTGGACTATTTGAAGACAAGTTACTGAAAGTGACATCAAATGTAGCTGAACATAGCTGAATGTGATGCTAGGAAGCTTGGGAGATCATGGCTAAGAAGATCCTTCACCACCAACCCTTGCATTGCTAGCTAGCTAGACATATACAAGCTTGAAGATAGCTCAACTCATGCCCAAGGCTGCTGCACATGTTTGCTCTTCATCCTATGCATAAGGCTACACCATAAGCCTCCTAGAGAACCATGTGCAAGCCTTGTGACCATCCAAGCCATGTGCTATGCGTGTGCCTCTTTTAGACGCCAAGATGAATGATTGCATGACCATTCGGCCAAGCAGCCATTGCCCTTCAAATTGGCACCAACTTGAAAGGACTCAAGCACTATTCGGCCATAAGACATGCCCCCTCCATTCAGCCGAACCAACACCTATGTTTTCATGTTAATTATTTAATTAATTATGTCATTTTAGAGGGACACAAGGGCTGGCCGAACCACCATGTATCCATTCGGCCATGTCCCTTCAAAAACTATAAATAGACTAGTCCTATTCATTTGTAATCACACCTTTCATATAATTTAAGTGAGATTATTCTCTTTTCTCAAGTCCTTGTGACTTTTATCGACTTATCAAGTAAGTTAATTACTTGTGGCGTCAACCCCTATTCCTTGATACTTATGGTTCCTATCTCCTTATAGATAGTGGGTCCAAGTCCTTTGTTACACCCCTTAGAAAGATTTGTATGGATGGGTCTTTGCTCATTTTAGCCCTGGTTCTTCCTTGGTTTTTCTAAGATACTATCCTCACCAAACATTCTTTCTTTCATAAACCAAACCAAATCCATATCATCCTACTTCCACTACCATATTCATAACATAACTAGCCTTCCATTTCACCTTTACATCATCTACCAAGCCATCTATTTGAGCCATTCACTTATGCAGGTTGTTTTGCTTCCTTCCTAGACCCACAATCAATTTAAGGTAGGAGTACCTTACATCAAGTGGTATTCAGAGCTTTGGTGGAAGAAGCAACATGCAACAACAACGAAAACAAAAATACAAAAAGAAGTGCAAGTGAAGTGAAAATGAAGAAATAAAAAATCAGCAAAGAAATTGCAAGCACTCAAAGAAGAAAACAAAAAGAAGAAAGAAAATAAATTACAAAGAAAAGTTGAAATCACACAACAAGTCTCATCACCAAGCAATTCAAGTAAGCATCTAAAATTGATTGTTGTGATAGAAAGGTTGTGAAGTGACTTTGTGTAACCCCTTTATTCTCTTATTTTTTATTCTATGCCACCATTTTCATTATATTTTGCTTTCCATTCCCACTAACCCTTTTGCAGCCGATACACAATAAGTAAACTTTACTTGGTATAGTTTTGAGTAAAGTTTCTTATAACTCGAGACAAATAGATTGAGAGGAAAAAGGCTTGAGCATGGGAGACTAGTAAAAGCCTTGAAGTCATAGAGTGCAAACACGAGCAGATTAAGTGACATTCAAGTTTCCTTGGAATGAACTCGTGAGGCTTTGTGAGAGCATTATTTGGTAAGGTCTTTTTACACATTTTCTTTTCTTTATTTCATTAATCATGTCTCGGAGTCCAGGAAGAACCCCTGAAAGAGAAGTCCCTAACTTATAAACTCAAGCAATTATACATGAGATGGTAAGATTGTTGAAACTAAAGTTGGAGCCCTTACATGAAATGATAGATCAAGTTGAAGCATCTTTGGGAAACCAAAGGATAATTCGCCCTAGAATGGAAGAAGAATTTGAGGAAGAGGCTGAGTTAGAGAAAATAACCCAAGGAGCAAGAAGAGATGTCCATAAAAATCCAGGGGAAAGGTACCAAAATGATAACTTCAGCAACATCAAGGTAACAATTACTCCATTTCAAGGATGAACTGATCCTGAAGCCTATCTTGACTGGGTAATCAAAATTGAGCATATTTTTAATGCCAAAACTATACGGAGAAAAAGAAAGTAAGGCTTGCTGCTATGGAGTTTGTGGACTACGCCCTCGTTTGATGGGATCAATTAATAAGTTCAAGAAGAAGAAATGGTGAACGCCCAATCAATACTTGGGAAGAAATTAAGGTCATTATGAGGAAAAGGTTCGTGCCAAATGGAAATGGTGAACGCCCTCGTTTGTGGACTATCACCGAGATCTTTATCATAAGCTTCAAAATCTTAAACAAGGGAACCAGAGCAATGAAGATTATTTCAAGGAAATGGAGATAGCCGTGATTTGAGCCAATGTTGATGAAGATAGAGAAACAACCATGGCAAGGTTTTTATTTGGCTTAAATCCTGAAATTGCTAACCTTGTTGAACTACAACATTATGTAGAGTTTGAAGAGATGGTACATATAGCCATGAAAATCGAACGACAAATTAAAAAGAAGGTCTTCAATCGGAGTAGCCCAAGTTCGACCACCAAATGGAAACAAGAGCCTAATACCTTCTGGAAGCCAACCCCAGTCCAAGTGAAGGAAAATGTTTAGGTATCCAAAATAATACAAGTGGGTGAATCCAGCAAGGGTAAAGAAAGACAATCAAACACTTTTGAGAGGACCAGGGACATCAAGTGTTTCAAGTATTTTGGAAAAGGACATGTTGTAAGCCAATGTCCCAACCGAAATACTATGATATTGCTAGAAAATGGCGATATTGTCTTAGATTCTGAAGAACCTGACTATGATGAGGATTCAGAAGCAATTCATGAAGATGAAACAAAAGAGAATGCTGATTATAGAGAAATGCTTGTGTCAAAGAGGTGCCTCTAATCACAAACAATTAAGGAGGATCTACAAAGGAACAACATTTTTCATACAAGGTTCCAGTCAAGGACAAGGTTTGTACAATGATTATTGATGGAGGGAGTTGCACAAATGTAGCCAACACTATTATGGTGGATAAACTAGGCATTACAACCTTAAAGCTTCCAACTCCATAAAAACTCCAATGGCTCAATGAAGAAGGTGAGTTAAACTTTACTAAACATGTCCTAATTCCTTTTTCAATTGGTAGGTACAAGGATGAGGTACTTTGTGACATTTCCCCTATGCATGCTAGCCACATTATACTTGGGAGGCCATGGCAGTATGATAAAAGGGCCATTCATGATTGTTATCACAACAAATACTCCTTTAAGCATGAAGGACACAAGGTAACTTTGGTTCCTTTAACACCTAAAGAAGTCCAATAAGATCAAATACATATACGAAGGAGTGTCCAAGCCTTGTGAAAAGACAAACTTCCATTGAATATTGAAGGTGGACAAGACATGAAACCGAACTTCTTCATGAAGAAGTATGATGTTTAAATGCTTAAAATTGAAGGGATTCTAACGAATCATGGTGATGATTGGGATTCAAAGTCACAACACTTCATCAAGGGTTGTGATCCATATCTTCAAAAGGTAAGAACCCCTTTATTTGAAACATTATATCTCTTCACTTTTCAGGACAAACCAATTGAAAGGTCACTTCCAAAAAGGATATCCTTAGAAGAAGATCCTTCCAAAAAGGTACCTGTTGGTAATTTATATTCCAAAGAAAGGCCTAAAAGGAAATCTTGTGAAAAGGTACCTATTGAAAGAACACATTCATCCAAAGGATACTTTCTTTTTCCAAAAGAATGTAAAGCTATGCAAGAATAGAATGATAAACACTTCAAAAGCTTCGATTTGAGGAAAAATTGCCTTAAAGAAGGGGAATGATTCAAGCACGTTTTCACCACATGTAAAGGGAGTATTCTTGAACATCTTAATGTTTTACTTAATTATCATCTATTCCATAATCATATATATCATGCTAAGGTTATTAGTAATGTGATTTAATAGCTAAAGAGTAACTTAGCATATCCACATCATTATAATTGATGCACATTGTTATTTCAAGTATGATAAGTATGTTAGAATAGTCTTGCATCCATTTAAGCATGATTAATCATTCATTTGTTAGCTCATGTGCATTCATTTTAGCTCATAGGTCTTATAAATTAGCTTACATATGGTATATCATTATGTACTTAGCTCATGACATGCATACATAGCTCACAAGATCATATTCATGCCCTGTAGCAAGGTAATTGGATCCTACAAGCTCAATGCCTTTGATTTACCTTGTTTTCTTTGCACGTGTAGGTACATGAAAGCATGACACACATTGGGATAGCTTGTTGAAGTATTTGGGATCCATATGCAACTCACAAACACGGTTGCAGCTCGTGGAACACAATGGGAAGCTCAATTCAGCTAGGGGAGCTCAAGGCTAGCTAATCTCAGCCAGTTGGATTATTTGAAGGTGATGCTAGGAAGCTTGGGAGATCACGGCTAAGAAGATCCTTTACCACCAGCCCTTGCATTGCTAGCTAGCTAGACACAGCAAGCTTGAAGATAACTCAACTCACGCCCAAGGCTGGTGCACATGTTTGATCTTCATACTATGCATAAGGCTGCACCATAGGCCTCCTAGAGAACCATGTACAAACCTTGTGACCAGCAAAGCCATGTGCTATGCGTGTGCCTATTTTAGGCTCCAAGATGAATGGTTGCATAACCATTCGACCAAGTAACCCTTGCCCTTCAAATTGGCGCCAACTTGACCATGAGACAAGCCCCCTCCATTCAGCCGAACCAAAACCTATGTTTTCATGTTAATTATTTAATTAATTATGTCATTTTAGAGAGACACAAGGGCTGGCCAAACCACCATGTATCCATTTGGCCATGTCCTTTCAAAAACTATAAATAAGCTAGTCCTATTAATTTGTAATCACACCTTTCATATAATTTAAGTGAGATTATTCTCTTTTCTCAAGTCCTTGTGATTTTTATCGACTTATCAAGTAAATTAATTACTTGTGGCGTCAACCCCTATTCCTTGACACTTGTGGTTCCTATCTTCATATAGATAGTGGGTTAGAGTCTTTTGTTACCACCCCTTAGAAAGATTTGTAAGGATGGGTATTTTCTCATTGTAGTACTGGTTCTTCCTTGGTTTTTATAAGATACTATCCTAACCAAACATCCTTTCTTTCATAAACCAAACCATAGCCATATCATCCTACTTCCGCTACCATATTCATAACATAACTAGCCCTCCATTTCACCTTTACATCATCTTCCAAGCCATCTATTTGAGCCATTCACTTATGCATGTTGTTTTGCTTCCTTCCTAGATCCACAATCAATTTAAGGTAGGAGTACCTTACATCAGGTTTAGTCATGCTAACAAAATAAGTTGAAAGCTGAAATGCTATTAATCGATATAACAAATTCGGTTGCAACCAAGACTGTTATCGATCACTAAGAAAGTAGGTTGTGATCGGAAATGTTAAAAGCTTCAGTAATAGATCCGATCTTTTACTGAAATTTTTATCGTTTAGCCACAGTAACAAAATAAGTTGAAAGCTGGAAATGTTATGAATCGTTATAACAAATCAGATTGCGTCCAAAATGCTATAGGTCGTTATGAAATTAGGTTCGATTTAGAAAGTTAAAAGTTTATGTAATTAATCTAGTTTTGGCTAGAATTGTTAGTAGAGTTTTGCAAATGTGTAAAAGAAAATATGCACAGTAACAAAGCAAGCTGAAAGGTGAAAATGTTATAATCTCTTTAACAAATCCAGATGCATCCAAAATTCTTACCGGCTGCTAAGAAATTAGGTTGAGATCGAGGATTTAAAAGTTGCTTAAATCAATCCATTGGAATTGTTACCAGAGTTTATAATAGGAGTAAAATAAAAATCTACGGCAACAAAAGAAGTTGAAAGGCGAAAATGTTATGAATCCCTTTAATAAATCCAGATGCGCCTAAAAGTCTTACATGTCACTCAGAAGTTAGGTTGAGACCAGGAATTTAAAAGTTTCTTAAATAATCTGACTGTGACTGGAATTGTTACCAGAGTTTATCATATGGGTAAAATAAAAATCTAAGGTAACAAAAGAAGTTGAAAGATGAAAATGTTAAATAAAGTCGGCTGCACCATAAAATGTTAAAGAAGTATCAATATTTATGCTAAGAGAATCGAGATAAATTTAAATTTCACAAATCTTAATAAACTAAAAAGGGCCAACCTAAATTGTGACCTACGCGGCCGAAATTGAAAATACAAATACTTATGCTCTTAGGTTCCATAGTTAGCTTTTTAAAAAAAGTTGTTGAAGATAAATCAAAATTTATAATATTGATACCTTTGCAACTGAATTTATAATAGTTTTTAATAATAAATCTGGTTACAACCTTATAATTTAACCGATAAATATTCTCACAAAAGCGCAACTTAAAACGTGACTTTCGCAACCAAATTTATAATAGGCGTTAATAAAAAATTAGTTGCATTTTAAAATATCAATACTTATTCTCTGATGTTCGATACTTTAGTCTGAAAAGTTTCTTGCTAAAAAATAAATCAAAATTTCAAATATCAATACCTATGCAACGAGGTTTAATACTTTGGCTTTAAAATGTATGAAACTAAGTACAAAATTATAAATATCAAGATAGATGCTTTGAAGTTCGATACTTTGTTGAAATAATTGTGTTGAAAATTAGTTTAGAATACAAAATATCAAGATAGATGCTTTAAAGTTTTATACGTTGGTTTAAATTTTTTTGATAATCTGTTCGAAATTGTAAATATCAATATATATGTATGAGGTTCGATACTTTCAATTAAAATTTCTTGTACAAATAAGTGAAAAATACAATAATTTGATACACTTTATTTGAAAAAATTGCTAAAAATTAGTTCGAAAATTAATATCGATAGGTATGCAATAGGCTTAATTTCATGATTTGAATAATTGTAATGTGCAGACTGCACAATAGAATCTGAACTGTTCAAGTAAAATGTATTGAAAGAGAAAGAAAAATCACATGTAATTGTATTATGCACAGTTGACTAAGTCACGAGAAAGAAAGAAAAATGAAGGGAAGTCACATAAAGTTTAAGTATTTCAGAGAAATAGAATCTTTATTGTGTATGTCACATGTATTGAAGAGAAGTAACAATTCATAAGGTATTCTTTATATAATTGTGTCTATATTTTGTGTCTTTTTACTTAGGTTATTGGTTGTTTAAAAGCCCATTTCATTGCATATAGTTGCATGTAACCCATTCATTTGCATGTGGTGATGTTTTCTTGTTTTATTTTATATATTTGTGAAATTGGTGCCACTTGAAGGAGGTTTGTTTCGTTGCGGTGATGTGCATGTGACTTAATGTAAACTGTTAGGAGAGGACGATTATGTTGCATCAAAAGGGACAATATTTATGGACGCACTAGAAGACAAAAAAAGGATATATTCTCTTGTAGCATCCCACATGTGACATCCTGCCAACTGAGCCCCACACGTTATGTTGCCTTAGGGTAGCACAAAGAATGAGGGCACAAAACCCTAGTAGCCCCCACTATATAAAGCAAAGGACAACACATTTATGAGGAGAAAAAAGTGAAAGATAAGAAAAAGAAAGCAAGAGGCAGCCACTCTTCATTCTTCTCTTCTTCATCGTGGTGACCTCTATTGAAGGAGCTTCAAGGGTATAAAGTTTGTTGGCGTTTGAGAGAAGTAGCACTGTTTGGGGTGGTTCACGACAGCTCTAGGCTTGAGAGTCTTCTTCATCTTTTTTGTTGCTTGTTATTTCTTCCATCTTTTTTTTGAAATGTGTTGTATTGAACGAATGATTATGGATGTTTTTCACCCAACCATGAACTAACTTAAGTTGGATTAGGTTTATTTTGGATGAACATGTTTTTCTTTAATGAATGTTGTAGCATTTCTAGTTTATATACATGCTTTGTTCACTGTTTTATTGAATAGATTTGTAAGAGCTTTCTAGAGATATCCTTTATCTATGCTTGATGCTTGATATCGAGAGAGTTAAGCTTAGATCTACGTGAATAATTAGGTAGAGCTAGGAAGCTAAATCCTAACTTGCTTTAGAGATAAGGAAAATGTTTCAATGACTAAAAGTAGTAGAGCTTAATCGATAGTATTGTATGGTTCACGCTGAGAGGTATTGCTTTAGCGTTATTATTTTCAAGTTTCTTACTAGAGATAGCTTAGAAGCAACTTAGAAAACTCTGTCGAGCATCATATTAATTGGAAATCATTAACATTCATTAAGGGCAAGACATAGGATTCTAAGATAAACCTAGCCGTTTAACCTTATTAACAGTTTAACACATATGAGGTTGGATCGTTGTCTTATCTCGTGCACCATTTCTCAACACACAATTTTTCCACAACATTTCTTATTTTACTTTTTGTCACAATATTTCACCTATCTTAATATTTGCCAGAACATTCACAGTCAAATTATTCATACCACTTTACATTTAATTATTTATATTTTAGGTGCTAAACTTTACTTGATTTCCCTCCAATCCCTGTGGAGATGATACTCACTCATCACTTTATTACTTGTTCGATGTGTACACTTGCATAGTTTGCTTATCAAATTTAGTACACTCATACACACAATGGTATGCAATAGGCTCATGTTCATGATTTGAATAATTGTAATGTAGATACCACATAATAGAATATGAACTATTCAAGAAACATGTATTGACAGAGAAAGATAGAGAAATCGCATGTACTGTATTATGCACAGTTGACTAAGTCGTGAGAAAGAAAGAAAAATGAAGGGAAGTCACACAAGGTTTGGGTATTTCAGAGAAATATAATCTTAATTATGTATGTCACATGTATTGCAGAGAAGTAACAATTCATAAGGTATTCTTTATATAATTTTGACTACATTGATTGATCTCAACATGATTAAAAAATTATTCATTATTCCTTCATATGTTGAAGAAAAATTTTGAATTATCAAATCTTCGTGTTAGCAGTGACAAGAATGTTAGTGATTGTGTATTATGAGGGAAAATCTCTCGAAATATCGTTTGTTGTTCATTTTGATGAAAGAAGTGTCGAACAAGGGTGGTGCATATCAAAATATGAAAATATCATCACTAAGCTATTGGTTCCCTATAGGTTTGGTTGAATAAGATTCACTAATGGGCTATCTAAACAATAATGCATTAATTCGTAAAATGATTGAGACATATAATTCGAATTCAGTATGTCCTGTTAAACTATTTGCTGAGTATGTTAAAGTATATACATGTTGTTGAAGTTCAAAATGAAAGTTAGAAGATGAAGATTATAATATAGAAGTAGAACTTGAAGCCTTAGATTTGTTTGTTTATATGAGAAAACAAGAGAAACAACAACGAATTAAAGAACTAAACTTAACATCTAACGAGTCCACTGGCTATGAAGAGTGAAAGGATGACTCATCGTTGTAATTGTATCGTTGTTTCTTTCTATATTACATATTAAAACACTTGATTAACATTTATTGTTTGCTTGCTTAATAAAACACATATGTAGGTCGGGCTTCTATCTTTCAGTTGTAGAATACATTTCCATAATATAATCGTTGTGAAGAGAGGCACACTTGATTATGTTAAACATATTTGATATTTTGATATACCAAAATTAATTAATATTTTAAAGAAATTTTAAGATTATATTCGATTCTATGATTCAAATATAAAAATTATTTTTAAGGTTAAAATCTCCATTTATACTCCTTACTCTATTGAAAATTTGAGTTATATACTGGAAATAATTTTCAAACTTTTTACAAAGGGTTTCAATTTATAATCGAGTCAAAAACTAATTTTTAACCCAACTTTACTGATACCGCAATAATAGTATCAATATTGTTCATGTGGTATCAATACAATATCGATACAAATAGTTTAAAAATGTAAAGCAATATTGATACTCCTTGTGTTATCCTAATTTTAGAAGGCTATGTTGGTACCGATACAATGTAAAATCGATACCAGTATTGATAATCAAAGTGAAAGTATTGATACACTATTTATTTTTTGACAAGTACAAATTCTAGTATACCATTATTGTACCGATACTCCTTCAATTATCGATACTTGTATCAATACTCCCTTGATGAGTACCAATACTCCCTTTCCTCCAACGATTAGATTTTTGTATTTAATGTACGTAGTACTGATACTTTAAGCACAAGTAATGGTACTCAAGATGTCTGGGCAACATGTATTGAGGGAAATTTCCTCCCAACGACACTATTAACTCCCACAAAAACCCAAACGACAAGAATTGAATGAATGAATGTAAAAACAAGATTCCAAGTCATATACGAAGACAATAGATAAAAAAGAAAGCCAAAGTAATCACATTGAGTGAAAATCAAAGTCAACATTCTTCAACATTCCTTTTACTTTCAAAGAACACTTTTGTACTTATTTGTTTTTATTTATCAAGTGTTCTTTTGTTCTTGAATTGTGCAAACAATTTCCTTTTGATATTTTTTTAGGTCTACAAATTTGTAATTTTTTCTTTGAGAAAGTGTAAAAAAATTAGGGTATAATTGTTAAGGGAGTTGTAAGGTTACACCTTTTCCTCAAAGGTTGATACGAATGAGTGAATTTGTGAAAATCCTAAGTGTGGATAACTAAAGTAGTGGTTGTAGACTTTGGTTTAGAAATTCTAACCACTCTAAATTTCTTTTGTTCAATTTTTCAATTTCCTTTTAAGCTTCCACCAAAATATTTATTTGCCAATTCACCTCCTCTTAGATATTTCATCCTTTCATTGACTTAACAATTGTTATCAGACTAATCTTATTATACGGCCTAACATCATCTTAAGAAGATCATTGGAAGAAGTTAATCAAATAATCATCAATGGCCACTCCATCTACTTCCAAAATTTTTGGTAAGTATTAATATATATCAAAGCCTCCTTATTTCAATGGTGCTAGCTATTCTTATTGGAAGAATATGATGATGTCATTCATACAAGCCATCAATTATTTGGTGTGGGACATTATCACCAACGGATCTTCCATTCCCTCCAAGAGGTAAAGAGAGCTTGTTGTACTGAAGGTCATGTCAGAATGAACCGATGGAGACCAAAGACTCGTTTAACTTAATGCTAAGGTCGTGCATATCATATTTTGTGCACTAGGCCTCAATGAGTACAGTAGGGCATCTTCTTTCTCAAATGCAAAAGATATTTGAGACAAGCTTAAAGTCTAATATGATGGTACAACTCAAATGAAGAAATAGAAGATTGATATTCTCACACTCAATTATAAGAATTTCAAAATGAAGCCCGATGGAGATATTAAATCCATGTGATAACCCCATAAAAAAGCTATATTTTGTGCCTTTTTACTTAGGTTATTGGTTATCTAAAAGCTCATGTCATAGCATTTAGGTGCATTTAGGTCATACAATTGCATGCGGTGGTAATGTCTGTTGCAACATTTATTTGGCCAAAATTGATGCTGTTGAGGGGACAAGTCTTGTTTTGTTGGTGTTGAGGGGACCACTTGCCAGCATGCCTTTTATATTCACTTGAAGAGTGTAAATTCTAAGGTACGAAGGGAATTTTAGGGCCCAAAACCCTAGGAAATTCCCAATTTTAAATACCTAAATGTACCATATATTTAAAGGACCTTATTGGGAGGTGACCTAAGAGAGAAGAGTGAAAGGAGGTTGCACCAAAACTTATATTTTTATTCCTTTTTCATTTTTTTCATGGTGTCTTCCATAGCCGAGCTTCAAAGGGGTAGCAGCTAGGACCTTGAAAGAGGCTAGCTCACTAAGGTAATTCACGATGGTGGTTCTAAGTGTCATGACAACAGCTCATTTGGGAGTTTTATTCTCCTTGCGTTTTTATTTTTTTATTTTATTTGGGTTTTTACTTAACATTGATGATGGATGAACTTAACTTCACCATGAACGAATTTATTTGGCGTTGGGTTTGCTTTGAATGATTTTTATTTTGTGTTAATGAATGGTTGAATGTTTTAATGTTTAAATGTTGTTTTGCTCATTATTTATATTTTAAATGTTTAGTATTGTAAGATCTTTTGAGAGTTAGCCGTTTGTTAAGTATGGATGTTTAACATTGAGAGAGTTAGGCTAGATCAATATGAGCAAGGGAGCTAAATAGGGATGGTGACGCTCTAATCTGCCTTAGAGATAAGGAGAGGGTTTAATGACTAAAAGAGGTAAGATGTAATCTATTGGACTGTGCTACAGTTTACGCTGAGAGGTATTACCGCAATATTTTTTTGTCAAGTTCCTTACTAGATATAGACTAGGAGCACTAATAGTAAACCCTGTCGAGCAACATACTCAAATAATACATAGGTCATTCTAGACATAATATTAATTACCATAGCAAATCAAGTTAATTACCCCTATAGAAGCTTGATTGTGTGAGGTTTTCAAGTCTTATTTCATTCTCCAGTGTTCAATTTAATTTTGCTATAACACTCTTTACTTGTTTACCATATCAATAATTTTCACTGTTGTTACATCAATTCACTCTAATACTTACCACAACACTTCCAAACTCCTTATATATACTATTTACCACAGTTTTCTTAGTAAATTATGCATACCATCTATATATAATTAGATTTGAACAGTGTATTAGCATGACTAGAAAATTTCACCTATCCCTGTGGACATGATACTCACTCACTACTATATTAGTTGTTTATTTATGTATACTTGCACATAATTACGTGCCATAACACAATACATTCACACACACAACAAATATTTGGAGCCGTTGCCGGGGATTGGAAATTGGTTATTTTTAATTTTAGCTTTAATATTAGTTTTTGTGTATAGTTTTACTTTATTGTTTACCTTTTTTAGGTTTTTCTATTGCATGAATCGAATGGAAGTCAATAAGCCATTGTATCATCTAGTTTTGGAGATCAAACACTTATTCCATTAGAGACGTCGTGCTCAGGGTGCTCATAGAGCCTTGTAGGGCATTCAAAACCAAGGATTTTAGAAAGTTCAAGATTCTGTAGATCCAAATGTTGCATCAAATCGGAATGATGGACTATTACCTTGACTGAGAGCTATTCGAGATTAGTTAGCTCCTATCTTGGATGATATCAACCCTGGGATTGTATCTCCCACGATTCAGGCAGTCCATTTTGAGCTAAAAACAATCATGTTCAATTTGTTGAACTCAATAGGACAATTTGGTTGGTTACATCACGAAGATGCAAGGCAACACAATCGCACATTCTTGGAAGTTTGTGACTATTTCAGTTAGCAAGGAGTGTATGAAGATGTGTTGGAGCTGAAGTTGTTCCATTATTCATTGCATGACCGAGCAAGGGCTTAGCTTAGTGGAGTTTCATCAGATTTGATGGAGTCTTGGGTTGATGTGTGTAAAATCTTTTTGCAGCGGTATATTCCACCCAACTTGAACACTCAATTAGGAAATGACATAGCATAATTTCATCAAGATGATGACAGATCAACGTATGAGTGTTGGGACTGATACGAAAGACTTCTTTACAAGTGCACTAACGATGGATTCCATGATTGGACACAAGTCATGATGTTTTATAATGGACTGAATGCTCCCACACAGATGATGTTAGATGATTTAGCAAATGGCACTTTGCTAGATATATCACCCAAAGAGGCTTTTGACATCCTCGACAATATAATAAACAAAGATTATCAGTTTCCCTCTTCAAGGCTTGGAACAAGGAGAAAAGCACCCAAGACAATTGAGTTATATGCGAAGGATTTAGTGTCTGCCTAACTCTTTGCTATAACAAATATGTTGAAAACCTTCCAACATTCCAACGAGGAGAAAAAAGTAAAAGTAGCCTGCTCAGCATGTGTCTTATGCCATGGCAATCACCATGAGAGTGAATGACATGAAAATCATTAGTCTATCAATTATGTGGGAAATTTCAATAAAAGAAACAACAATCCCTACTCGAATACCTACAACCTAATTTTAGCAGCTCAAATAGGTCACAACAAAATCTGACTAACCTCCAGGCTATCAGCAACAATAAATGTCGTGCTAAAATGTTAATCAGGGTTTAGTATTACCATCTAGTTCTAACTCTCTTGAAGCTACTCTTCATGATTTCATGGTTACTATGAGGCACTTACTGCAAGATCACTCGATAACTATTAAAAGCCAAGGAACATTATTATAAAACTAAACATCATTGCTGCAAAGTCATAGCTCGTCTTTAAGAGGGTTAGAGAACCAAGTGGGCCAAATTGCTACAACATTATATGCTCACCCACAAGGTAGTCTCCCAAGTGATACTAAAGTCACTAAGTCTCATAGAAAGGAGAAATGAAGTGCGCTCATGCAAAGAAGTGGCACCCAACTCAACCAAAGAGACAAGTTTGGAGGAAATAAGGTAGATGATTCCCACCTTAACATTGTGCAAGAAGAACTTGAGGTGCAAGAAGAATTACTTATGAAGAAGGAGAAGGATGAGGGTTCAACAAGTGAATCTATTAAGGGAGGACAAACAAATACTACAACCTCATCGCCCTTCAATTAAAGACTGAAGAAGTACATTGATGACATTCATTTCAAGAAACTTGTTGACATCCTTGACCAACTATATATCAATATCCCACTATTGGAGGCCATTGATCAGATGCCTATATATGCTAAGTACCTCAAGGAAATTGTCACAAAGAAAAGGAAGGATGAGAAGTAGTTGCTACAACAGAAGAATATTGTTCTTCACTTGTAAACTTCTGCCAAATCAAAATGATCCTAAGTGATTCATTATTCCTTGTTCTACAGGCAATAACTATGTGGGAAGAGCCCCATGTGATATTGGGTCAAGTGTGAATTTGATGCCCAAGTCAGTAATTTTGAAGTTTGGGATGGGAAATGCAAGACCGACCACCGTGATCTTACAACTAGCTAACCGAACTCATGTTTATCCCGAGAGATGGATTAAAGATGTCATAGTAAGGGTGGACAAGTTTGTGTTTCCATCTAACTTTCTCGTCCTTGATTGCGAGGCTAACAAAATTGCATCCATTATTCTGAAGTGACCCTTTCTAGCCACTGGTCGTATTCTCATTGATTATGAGAAGGGAGAGTTCACCATGCGAGTGGCTGATCAAAGTGTGGCCATCAATGTCTTTAACAAACTTAAATATGTTGATGATTTAGAGGAATGCCAATGTGTGTTAAACATGGGCTCGATTGTAAATGAATAAGATACAAACTTTTGCTACAATAATTTTTTACAGCTTGAAGACTATGAGAGGCTCAATGAAGTTAAATGTATTGAGGAGTCTAAGGATTTTCCGTCAGAGGTGTTGTAGTCTAGCTTATTTATAGCAAGGCCAGGTACGTGTTGTGTGATGTGAGTACTAAATATTGGATGCAAATTATGTGCAAGTATATATATTTGCACAAGTAATAAAAAAGTGAGTGAGTATCATTCCCATAAAAATTGAAGGAAATTGCAAGTAAAGTTAAAACACAAATATTTAATTATCTAAGTATAATTGGATTGGTGGCATGAACAAATGAGAATGTTGAGGCACAATGAACTGTATGTGGTGAAATTGGTTTGATGGTGTGAATGTGTAGCAAATGGAAATGTCGTGACAATTGAATAAAAAATGCTAAGGCAAAGAGAAATGATAACTTGTGAATTAGCTGCAATGACTTTATAATCCTCTCACAAACAAGCTATTATGGAAATGATTGATAGGGTCACTAAGGAATCCTAATGTTTATCTTTTAGAATGATCTAAACTTATATGGTTCACTTGCTCGACAAAGTTTACTAAGAGTGCTACGACGCTATCTCTAGTCATGGAAACTGATAGAAACAAATTCCATGGAAAATCCTCTTGGCTTGAGCAACAACATCTAACCTATCGATTAAGCTTAACTCTTATTATTCGTTGAAATCATACATTAGTTTCTCTCGAGCACTAAGTTGGATTAGGCTCTAGTTATTAAATGAAACCCATTGTTCATGTTGATCTTCCCCTATTTTCTCTCGAACACTAATGATCCTTAACTTAGTTTCTCTCAAACATTAAGTAATATGCTTAAGAAACAGTCACTCTCATGCCTCCTAAATTTTAAGTAATTTGAAATAATGAATAAAACAAGTGATGAACATAAAAACATAACCATTCATTAAAGAACAAGCACTTAATCATCTATCATAACCCTACCAAATAAGGTTTAGTTCATGGTTGAGTTCGAATCATCCATAAAAATAATTCGTTTCATACAACCCATCGAATAAAAAAGAGAAATGAAGCAAAAAGAGTGGAGGAAAACTCCCAACGTGTATTGTCGTGAGCTCTTCGGCCACTATTAACCGCCTTAGTGCCACTTGCTCCTCTCAGATGTCAAGCTCACCACTCCCTCAAGCTCTTTTAATGGATGAACACCACAAAGAAAATAAAAGAAAGAAAAAGGAAGATTGTAACAAGCACTTTTTTCTTTGCGGTGTCATAATTTATTTATAATAAGGGAATATACTTAGGTTTTTGTGCCAAAATTTCATTGGTACCCTTTGTCACATTTCCCTCATGTGAGGGGTAGTACAATAGCTGGCAGTGGGCCCCTCGTAGGAGGCTGGCAGCAAAGAACACGTGGTGAAAAAGACAATTGGCCTTGTGTGAAAATGTCTTAAACTACTTTGTCCTTTCCTGCGCCCAGAATTTGGCACGACAATTCTCCTCGAACACCTCCTGAAATTCCATGGTTTTTTAATCTAGTTTACCATGAGAACTAAAACCTGTGCATCAACATCCAAACCAAACATTCCCTATAAAATAGCACCATTCACAAAGTAATATGTCAAGGAAAACAAATCCACCAAATGTAATTACATGCTCTTAAATGAATCTATATGAACCTATATGTTCTTTAATATAGTCAATAACTTAAGTGAAAAGGCCATAAATATAGCCTTTTTATGGAGTTATCAGTATCTGATTTGAACTTCTAGACATTGATAAATTTGTTCCTCCAAAACCTTCGCTACAACTTGCACCTACCTTAGAGCTCATACCTTTGCCATCGTATCTGAAATATACTTATCTAGGTAGTGATGGTACTTTTCCTGTGATAATATCTGCTAGTATTAACATTAATCAAGAACGTCGTTTGATAAATGTCTTAGCGCAACATAAGAAAACTCTATGTTGGACTATGACTGACTTGAAAGGAATAAGCCCTACCATATGCATGAAAAAGAACCTTCTCGATGAATGCCACAACTACTCTGTTGAACCCAAAGAAGACTTAACCCAATTATGAAGAAAGTGGTAATGAATAAAATCATAAAGTGGTTTGATGCTGGGGTAATATACCCTATATCCAACAGTTCATGGGTTAGCCCGGTGCAATGTGTGCCAAAGAAATGAGATGTGATCGTAGTGAGCAATGAAGAAAATGAAATCTTACCTATAAGGACTATCAAGGATTGGAGGATTTTCATGGACTACCGAAAGCTCATCAATGCGACTAAAAAGAGAATTTCCCCTCCCATTCATTGACCAAATGCTTGAACGATTTGTGAGAAAGTCCTTCTATTGCTTGGTTGATGGATATTTAGGGTACAATTAGATTGCTATAGTACCAAAAAGATCAAGAGAAGACAACTTTCACTTGCCCATATGACACTTATGCATTTCAAAGGATGTTCTTTCTAGAAACTTTTCAAAGGTGTATGTGAGCCATCTTTTCAGACATGGTGGAAGACCTCTTGTAGATCTTTATGGATGACTTCTTCGTCTCTGGTGATGATTTCGAAAGATGCCTTGGCAATTTAACGAAGGTATTGAAGTGGTACGAAGAAGCCAACCTAGTGTAGAACTGGAAGAAGTGTCACCTTCTAGGGCATAAGATTCAAAACATGGTAATAGAGGTGGACAAGGCAAAAATTGAAGTGATAGAGAAACTACCTCCACCCACCACCGTGAAGGGTATAAGAAGCTTTTTGGGGCATACAGGGTTCTATAGGAGGTTCATTAAGGACTTCTCTATGATTTCTAAGCCTCTATGTATTTTTCTACATCAAAATCAGCTCTTCATGTTCGATAAAGATTATTACAACGCATTCATAGAGTTGAAAGAAAGACTTGTCTCATAACCTATAGTTGTTCCACCTGATTGGACTGCTCCATTTAAACTGATGTGCGATGTGAGTGACTATGCTGTGGGAATAGTGCTAGGGCAAATGCTAGGTAAAATCTTTCATGTTATTTTTTTTGTTAGCAGTACCTTGAATAAAGCACAAATAAACTACACAACCACTGAGAAAGAATTACTTGTTGTAGTATGTGCATTTGATAAGTTTAAGACATATTTAATAGGTACTAAGGTCATTGTAAAACACTAATCACTTGATCACTACATACTTAGTGAACAAGTAATATGCCAAACATAGACTTATTAGATGGATATTGCTATTACACGAATTTGACTTAAAGGTTAAAGATAAGAAAGGAAATGAAAATCATGTTACTAATCATTTATCTAGGCTAGACAACATAACTAAATGCCATGACAATTTAGAAATCAACGAGGAATTCCATGATGAGGAAATTTTATTTGCTGCGACAATTATGTGCTATGCTGGCATAGTCAACTTTCTTGTGAATGGTGTTTTCCCTCCTGATTTAAATTGCTACGATAAAAGAAAGTTCAGGCATGATGTATGACACTACCAATGGTGTAATACCCCAAATTTTTGGTTAATGACGAAAATATAAGTTTTGAAAGTATAATGGCTAAAGTATAAAAGTAGGAAAAGTTTAGGGACCTAAGTGGAAATTTTCACAAAAAACATTATTTCATAAATAGATAGTTTACTTTTGAGAGTGATGTTTTATTGAAATTATATTCTTGATCCGAAATTTATGTTAAAAACTAGAAAGGATAAAGTTTGGTAAAAATTCGGTAAATCGGATCGAATAAAAATTTTGAGAAAATTTGAAGGATGCTAAATGAGGCTTGAAAAATATTATTTGCACATTTTAAAATGATGGAAAATAATATAAACCATTGGATTTGAAGATTTAATGCTATGTTAAATTTGGACCATTGGATTAAAGTGACAAGATTGTAATTTTTGAAAAGTTACATGGAAAAAATGGTAAAAGGTGAAATATTTTGTTCATCTTTGACTTTGGAAGATGATAAGGTTGTTTTGGCTTGGTTTTATGGTAAATATGGAGTTTCATTAAGGGTAAATTGGTCTTTTCCCAATTAAATGAATTTAATTTTCATTTATGTTTAAATTAAGGATAAATTAAAATGAAATTAATCTAAAATTTCTTGAAACCGTTGTTCATCTTTCTCCCTAAGCCGTGAACCCTGTCCATAGGTAAGAGAAATTTTCTTTTCAATTTTTGAGCAATTTCCTTTGGATTTTGGATCATGTCGTGAAATATAAAATTGTTTTACGCGAAAAATGCTATATTTTGGTACAATTTATGATTGCTAATATTGCTTGATTTCAAAGATCCCAAATTTTAGGGTTTATGTTCATATTAGGGTTTATTGAATTGATAAGGAATCTTGATGTTTTTGAGGTTGTAGATTCTTTTCCAAGCTTGTTTAATGATTAAAACATGTTCAATCCTCCTAGAAATGTTTCCTTAAGTTTTGATCAAACACTAAAGTTAGGGGAACTTTGTGTTTTGATGAATTTTGATTAGGGCTTTTATTATAGATATTTTATAAGGTTATATCGAGGTTGATTTCACGCTCAGATCGAATCAAAATCGAGTAAAATCATGAAAAACTCTAGCTTTGAACTCTTGAAGTATTCAACCTTGGCTTAAATGAATGAGAAAAATTTTGGAAAAATTATGTAAGGGCTGGAAATGATGTAGGAATTATTCTACAAGCCTTAGAAAAATTTGGGGACTACTTGGTAATTTTCAAAAAGTTGGGAGACCAAATAAATAATTTTGGAAAAATCATTGGTTGTTGTGTAATTGTTTAATAGTTGATGTACTACGGTGGAAATTGTTGTTTGAGAATTTAATGAATGTTAAAATGTGAAATTTGATCATTTTGGAAGCTTGGAAAGTTTGGTAATTTATATGCAATATTTGAATAGTTTGGGGTACTTTAAGTTGTCTTTATAATTGTAAATGTACTTGGTTGGTAATTAATTCAATGCTGGAATTTTTAGTATTGAAATTTAAGTGGGTATAATGGTGAAAGACCATTTTACTTAAATTGGAAAAGTTGGTGCCAATATTAAAAGAATTCATAAATGTTGAAGTATTCGATATCGAATAAGTATTGACAATAATTATGGTTTTTTTTGGAAATGTATTTATGTTAGTAAAATACTAACATATGTATCGGTATAAATTTGTTATTCTGTACATGTCATGATTGACTTTGTGATCGAAGCTAATCGAGTATAAAAAGGATTAAATTTAGAGCTTAGTGAGGCAAATTTTTTGAAATATATATATATTGTCAAGGTGAGTGCAATGCGTGCATGACATTATTCATGGATGTTCATACATCGTTAGGAAGATTTGCCACGAGTCTACCTTAATTACATTAGCAAGATATTTATGTCATTTATCATGTATTTGACATGTTGGAACATGTCAATGGTTAAATAGCAAGTGCATTGACCACTTGTCGATACATACATGTGAATGTTATTTTAGGTATGAACTCCCCAAATGTTGAATGAAATGGATACATTGTTATGGATGAATCAAGAATAGACTATAAGCCCATATGAGTTATTGAGGGACAGTGTATAGTTGGCATGCCATACATTCCAGCAGCAGGCTGCATATTCAGGACTACAGTAAAGTATAACTAGTGTATATAGTGAGCACAACCTTATATGTCATATTTAAAACTCTACTTATGTATTCCTAGTACAGAGGGTGGACACGTCCTTATGTGTCGTACTCGGGCTAACACTATGGTTCATATCTATGTATATATTTGACTCGTGCAACCAAGGTCCTCAAGGTTTACAATTTGAGCTATGGTTTATTGAAATTATTTTATATTGTACCATTATCATGCTTAATGTAGTAACTTAACAGATACACAGGTAAGTGATCATGCTACATGATATTATGACATATGGTTACATATTATTGATGTATTACACTGTTTATTATTGTTGATTACCTCACTAAGTGTATAATTAACGTGTGATGTTTTTCACGCGTAGGTAAAGATCCGAAGTATGAGTAACGAGTACTTAGAAACCCCAAGCATTGGGGAGTATATTACAATATCAGTAAGACATCCTTTGATGTGATTTTGTTTTAGTTAGTGGCATGTACTTATGAATGTCCTAGTTACTCTGTTGAACTATTTTGGAACTGGTTTGTAATGGCTAAACTAAACTATTTTTTTATATTTCAATATGGATAGTATTAACCAATATGATTATAATAAAGGGATGCATTTTATACTAATATATGTTTTAAATATTATGTGACAATTTTATGTGATTTAATATTTTATAATAATAACTACAATTTGGAGAAATAAAAAATTTAATCACTTTTGACTTGAAAAATGTTTTAGGTAGCTAATGTGATATCTATAACTCGTATTGGTATAAGTATACGAGTCTTAGGTGTTACATTTTATTGGTATTAGAGCTACAAGTTTAGCCGTTTCTGACATGGTTTGAGTCTAAATTAAGTTGAGAGGGAAAACATGCCAATAGGATGTCAAAATTTTACTGATAGTTGTATTTATGCTATGATGCTTATTATTTAGGAAAGTTACTCCTTACTAATGATAGATGATTTTGACTGTGTTACTCCTTTACAGAGTGGGAGTAATGAGGTGAATCAGAATCCACCTCTTGCTCAGAATAATGTAGAGTCGCCTAATCTGAATCAACAGGATATGCCTTTACAAGATCAAATGAGTGTTCTTACTAGCACTAGACAACATTATCAATCGTCAAGCACCAATATCAGTTTTAAAAGAATTGAGAAAAATGATAACACATGAGTTTCGAGGTAATATATATGTAGATCCGATGGTTGTTAATTACTGGCTGAATTCTAATAAGAACATGGATGTTGATTTCTTGTGATGATCAAGGAAAGCTGGAAGAAGTTGTGTCCTCGCTGATAGAACAAGCTAGTTTATGGTGAAATACATTCATTGTCCGAGTCCCTTCAGAGCATATTACTTGGGAATTATTTATTAGGGAATTCAAGGAAAAGTATATTGGAGACGTATTTATCAGTGAAATGATGCAACACTTCCTAAATCTAAAGCAACATGGCAGGAAAAAGTATGAGCATGAATGTGAGTTCCATAGATTGAATTGGTTCACATTGGACTTTCCTCCGAATGAGAAAACCAAAATTAATAGGTTTATTTCTGGACTGGACCCTCAGTACAAAAGAATCCTGGTTTCTCATCATTTTAATTCTTTTCAAGAAGCAATAAATAAGGCTAAATCTATAGAAATAGTTTACCTTAAAAATTTGGAGGTAAAAAAGGCTCAGGCAAGCAAAATGTTTAGAAACTCCTTCTCTGTACCATCTTCCAAACGCAACAAGGGCCAGCAGCAGAAAAGTTATGCCTCCTCAGCATCCATGGGAAAAAAGAGATTTTCTGGAGGGAAGTCTAGGCAGACTCAGACAACTTTCACAGGTACCAGATGTTCGAGATTTCGTCCTGTTACATAATGTGAACACTATGGGAAGAGACATATTGATCAGTGCTGGTATGCTGAAGGAAAATATTATCATTGCAAACAAGTTGGTCATTTTAAAAGAGTGTGTGTAGAGCTTTACCTAGATCAGTCAGTAGTAGGACCCCAGAAGGGCAGAGGTGGCAAAGGGGGCAGACCAAGTACTTCTGAGACTGCATCTAACCGTGAAAGTAAGACTACTGCTCAAATTTATCATATCAAAAAATAATGATGATCGGGATGCTCTTGAGATTATTGCAGGTACCTTTTATCTCTTTTATAAACATGTTTTTGTATTGGTAGATCCTGGTTCTACTTACTCTTATATTAGTGCAAAAGTTGGTTGGGGATAGGAGAATTCCCTTAGAACCAACTTCTAGTGATATTTTGGTAATCAATCCTTTAGGCCATAGTGCAAGGATTAGTCGAATATGTAAGAATTATCCGATAAAGATACAAGAGGTAGAATTTTTTGCAAATATGTTAGAATTACCTTTTGAGGAGTTTGGAATAATCTTAGGCATGGATTGGTTATCTTCGTACTATGTTTGGGTAGATTATCGTATGAAGAGAATGTTTTTAAAGGATAAAAAACGTTCAAAGGTTATATTTGTTGGAGAAAGGTTAAATCCTTTTTGCAATGTGATTTCAGCCTTTTTTTCTAAAAAATTGTTGTTGCAAAGATGTCAACCAATTTTAGCAAATGTGGTGGATTTGCAAGCAACTGAAATTAAGTTGGAAGACATCCCAACAGTGCGAGAGTATCTAGAGGTGTTTCTAGATGAGTTACCTGGATTACCTCCAGAGAGAGGTGGAGTTTGGTATTGATGTATTTCTAGGTACAACGCCTATTTTGATGGCTCCTTATCGGATAACCCCGATGGAATTAAGGGAATTAAAGGCTCAATTGCAAGAGCTTCTAGATCGATGATTCATTATACTGAGTGTTTCACCTTGGGGTACACCGGTGTTGTTTGTAAAAAATAAAGATGATTCCATGCGATTATGCATAGATTATTGACAGTTAAATAAAGTGACTATTCAGAACAAATATGATCCTGGAAGGCTAATGTTGTAACTGATGCACTTAGCTGAAAGACTTTCTCAGCTTTGTGAACTTTAGATGCGTGTTTATCTTTAAAGGAAAATGGCACATTGTTGGATGAATTAAGGATAAATTCAGTGCTTTTAGATCAGATAAAGGATCTACAAGGGAATTATGAAAGGTGTTTGGCAAGGATTGCACTGGTGGAAAAAAGGTGAGATTATAGACTTTGAAATCAAGTCTGATGGATGCTTGTATTACAGAGAAAGAATAAGCATTTAGATGAAGATGAGTTTAAGAAATATATTCTATCTGAGGAACATTATAGTCCACTGACTATACACCCAGGTGGGAACAAGATGTATCAGGATTTAAAGAGTTAGTATTGGTGCCCTGGTATGAAAAGAGCCATCACTGAGTTTGTTGCTACATGCATGACATGTCAACAAGTAAAAGATGAACATCAAGTACCTTCAGGATTATTGCAACCAAATTTAATTCCAGAGTGGAAGTGGGAACGAGTCACTATGAATTTTATTACAGGGCTGAAAGTTGATCACTTAACAAAGTCGGTACATTTCATTCTAGTACGAATGGAATATTTATTAGATAAGTATGCAGAGTTGTATATAAAAGAGATAGTTTGAGTGCATGGAGTGCCAGTATCGATAGTATCCAACGGGAATCCAAGGTTCACATTAAGATTTTGGAATTCTTTGCATATAAAGCTTTGTGTACTCGATTGAATTTCAATACATAATTTCAATAAGGGCATTTTTGATTGAGTTCAAGGGATCGTGGGAAAAGTATTTACCTTTAGCAGAATTTACATACAAAAACAGTTATCAATCAAGCGTCAAGATGGCTCCGTACGAAGTTTTATACGGGAGAAAGTGCCAAACATCATTAAATTGGTTCGAGTTAAAAGATCAAGATCTTCTTGGCCCTAATTTATTGAAAGATGTTAAGGATAAAGTGAGGATAATCCAAGATAATCTCAAGATATCAACTAATCGATAGAAGTCTTATGCAGACTTGAAGCGAAAAGATATTGAATTCCATGAAGGTGATAAAGTCTTTCTTAAAGTATCACCTTGGAAAAAGATATTACGATTTGGGCACAAAGGAAAATTAAGTCCAAGATTCATTGGACCTTATGAGATCTTAAAGAGAGTCAGACCGGTGGCCTATTACATCAAGAGTTGGACAAAGTTCATAATGTTTTTCATGTGTCGATGCTTAGGATGTATCGATCGGATCCTTCACATGTGTAATGAAGAACCAATATAGATTTTGACTCGGGAAATCAAAGAACTACATAGAAATATGATTCCTCTAGTTAAAGTGCTTTGGCAAAATTATAAAGTCAATGAAGCTACTCGGGAAATAGAAGAGGACATGAGAAAGCAATATCCACACTTCTTTTTATCAAATACATATTAAAATTCGAGGATGGATTTTTCTTAAGGGGGAGAGTTGTAATACACCAAAATTTTGGTTATTGACCAAAATGTAAGTTTTGAAAGTTTAGTGACCAAAGTACAAAAGTAAGAAAAGTTTAGGGACCTAAGTGGTAGTTTTCCCAAAAAATAATTTTTATTTCATTAATAGATAGTGTACATTTGAGAGTGGGGTTTTATTGAAATTAGATTCTTGATTCGGAATTTATGTTAAAAACTAGAAAGGGTTAAAGTTTGGTAAAAATTCGGTAAATCGGATTGAATAGAAATTTTGAGAAAATTTGAAGGATGCTAAATTAGGCTTGAAAATATTTATTTCCACATTTTAAAATAATGGAAAATAATATAAACCATTGGATTTGAGGATTTAATTCCATGTTAAATTTGGATCGTTGGATTAATGCGGCAAGATTGTATTTTTTGGAAAGTTGCATGAACAAAATTGTAAAGCGTGAAATTTTTGTTAATATTTGACTTTTGGAAGATTATAAGGTTGATATGACTTGGTTTTATGGTAAATATGAAGTTTCATTAAGGGTAAATTGCTATTTTCCGATTAAATGAATATAATATTTATGTAAGCTTAAATTAAGGATAAATATACAATTTCATGAAACCTTTGTTCATCTTCCTATCCAAGCCGTGAACCCTCTCCATAGGTAAGAGAAAAATTCTTTTCAATTTTTGAGTAATTTCCTTTGGATTTTGGATCATGCCGTGAAATATAAAATTGCTCTACGCGAAAAAAGCTATCTTTTGGTACCATTTATGCTTGCTAGTCTTGCTTGATTTTAAATATCCCAAATTTTAAGGTTTATGTACATATTAGGGTTTAATGAATTGATGAGGAATCTTGATGTTTTTTTAGGTTGTAGATTCTTTTCCATGCTTGTTTAATGATTAAAACATGTTCAATCCTCTTAGAAATGCTTTCTTAAGTTTCGACCAAACACTAAAGTTAGGGGAAATTTATGTGTTGAGAAAATTTGATTAGTGCTTTAATTATATTGATTTTATAAGGTTGGATCGAGGTTTATTTCATGCACGAATTGAATCAAAATCGAGTGAAATTATGAAAAACCCTAGATTTGAACTCTTGAAGTATTCAACCCTGGCTTAAATTAGTGAGAAAAATTCTGGAAAAATTATGTAAGGGCTGGAAATGATGTAGGAATTATTATAAAAGGCTTATAAAATTTGGGGGACCATTTGGTAATTTTTAAACATTTGGGGACCAAATCAATAATTTTGGAAAAATCATGGGTTGTTGTGTAATTATTCAATAGTTGATGTACTATGCTGAAAATTGTTGTTTGGGATTTTAATGAATGTTAAAATGTGAAATTTGATAATTTTGGATGTGAAATTTGATAATTTTGGAAGCTTGGAGAGTTTAATAATTTATATGCAATATTTGAATAGTTTGGGGTACTTTAAGATGTCTTGATAATTGTAAATGTACTTGGTTGGTAATTAATTCAATGCCATAATTTTTAGTATTTAAATTTAAGTGGGTAAAATAGTGAAAGACAATTTTACTTAAATTGGAAAAGTTGGTGCCAATATTAAAATAATTCATAAATGTTGAAGTATTCAATATCAAATAAGTATTGATAATAATTATGGATTTTTTTTGGAAAATTATTTATGTTAGTACAATACTAACATATGTATCGGTATAATTTTGTGATTTTGTACAGGTCGTGATTGACTTTGTGATTGAAGCTAATCGAGTATAAAAAGGATTAAATTTGGAGTTTAGTGAGGCATTTTTTTTGAAATATATATATTGTCAAGGTGAGTGCATTGCATGCATGATATTATTCATAAACATCATTAGGAAGACTTGCGATGAGTCTACCATAATTACATTAGCAAGATATTTATGTCATTTATCATTTATTTGACATGTTGGAATATGTCAATTGTTAAATAGAAAGTGCATTGATCACTTGTGGATACATATATGTGAATGTTATTTTGGGTACGAACTGCCCAAATGCTAAATGAAATTTATACATTATTATGGATGAATCAAGAATAGATTATAGGCCCAAGTGAGTTATTGAGGGACATGGTATATTTGGCATGCCATAGAGTCCAACAACAGGATGCATATTCGGGACTAGAATAAAGTATAACTAGTGTATATAGTGGGCACAAACTTATGTTTCATATTCGAGACTGTACTTAAGTATAACTAGTATAGAGGGTGGACACGTCCTTATGTGTCAAACTCGGGCTAGCACTATGGTGCATATCTATGTATATATTTGATTCGTGTACCCAGGGTCCTCAAGGTTTACATTTAATGCTATGGTTTATTGAAAATATTTTATATCACACCATTATCACTCTTAGTTTAGTAACTTAACGGATACACAGGTAAGTGATCATGCTACATGTGATTATGACATATGGTTACATATTATTGATGTATTGCATTGTTTATTATTGTTGTGTGCCTCACTAAGTGTATACTTAGTGTGTGATGATTTTCACGCATAGGTAAAGATCTGGAGTATGAGTAAGGAGTACTGAGCAACCCCAACCATCGAGGGGTATATTACAATGTCAGTAAGACATCATTTGATGTGATTTGGACTTAGTTAGTGTCATGTACTTATGAATGTCCTAATTACTCTGTTGAACTATTTTGGAACTGGTTTGTAATGGCTATACTAAACTATTTTACTATATTTCAATATGTATAATATTAACCAATATGATTATAATAAAGGGACGTATTTTATATTAATATATGATTTAATATTTTATAATAATAACTATAATTTGGAGAAATAAAAAATTTAATCACTTCTGAGTTGGAAAATGTTTTGAGTAACTAATGTGACATATATAACTCGTATTGGTATAAGTATATAAGTCTTAGGTGTTACATTTTATTGGTATTAGAGCTACAAGTTTAGCCGTTTCTGGACATGGTTTGAGTCTATATTAAGTTGAGAGGGAAAACATGCCACTAGGATGTTAAAATTTTACTGATATTTGTATATATGCTATTATGCTTATTATTTTGGAAAGTTACTCCTTACTAATGATAGATGATTTTGATTGTGTTCATATGTCAGATCATCAAGAATCTAGTAGGGCGAGTGAGTGTGTTACTCCTGCACAGAGTGGGAGTAATGAGGTGAATCAAAATCCACCTGTTGCTTAGCATAATGTAGAGCTACCTACTTCAAATAAGAAGGATATGCCTTTTCAAGATCAGGGGATTGTACTTACAAGCACTGGACAACATTATCAATCGTCGAGCACCAGTATCGGTTACAAAAGAGTTGATGAAAATGACAACACATGAGTTTCAAGGTAATACTGATGTAGATCCGATGGCTGTTGATTACTGGCTGAATGATAATAAGAACATGGCTGTTGATTCATTGTGATGATCAAGGAAAGTGGGAAGTAGTTGTGTCCTTGTTAATAGAACATGCTAGTGTATGGTGGAATACAATCATTGTCCGAGTCCCTTTAGAGCATATTACTTGGGAATTATTTCTGAGGGAATTCAAGGAAAAGTATATTGCGGACGTGTTTATCAATAAAATGATGCAACAATTCTTAAATTTGAAGCAATAGGATAGGAAAATGTATGAGTATTAATGTGAGTTCCATAGGCTTAGTTGGTTCGAATCGGAGTTTCTTCTGACTGAGAAAGCCAAAATAGATAAGTTTATTTCTAGATTGGACCCCATTATAAAAGAATCCTTGTTTCTCATCATTTTAATGCTTTTTAAGAAACTGTAAACAAGGCTAAAGCTATGGAAATATTTAACCTTGAATATTTGGAGGTAAAAAAGGATCAGGCAAGAAAAAGGTTTGGAAACTCTTTTTCTGCACCATCTTCCAAATGCAACAAGGGTCAACAGCAGAAAATGTTCCAGAATGTGAACACTATGGGAAGAGGCATATTGGTCAGTGCTGGTATGCGGAAGGAAAATGTTATCATTGTAAACAAGCTCGTCATTTTAAAAGAGAGTGTCCAGAGCTTTACCCAGATCAGTCAATAGCTGGACCCCAGAAGGGCAGAGGTACAAAGGGGGCAGACCAAGTATTTCTGAGACTGCATCCAATCGAGAAAGCAAGACTACTGCTCGAATTTATCATATCAAAACTAATGATAATCGGGATGCTAAAGAGATTCTAGCAGGTACCTTTTATCTCTTTGATAAACATGTTTTTGTGTTGGTAGATCCTGATTCTCCTTATTATTATATCAGTACAAAGTTGATTAGGTATAGGATAATTCCCTTAGAACCTACTTTTAGTGATATTATGGAAATCAATCCTTTGGGCCATAGTGCAAGGATTAGTCGAATATGTAAGAATTATGTGATAAAGATACAAGAGGTAGAATTTCCTGCAAATCGGTTGGAATTACCTTTTGAGGAGTTTGGAATAATTGTATGCATGGATTGGTTATCTCCGTACTATGGTTGTAATATCCCAAATATCGGGTCAGTGATTATAGTGAAAGGATTTAAAATTTGGTGGGTTAATTTTAATAAATTAAAAAGTACATAGATTTATCTAGGAAATTATGGTTATGACTTATTATTAAGAATGGAAGAATGAAGGGAATTATGGTCCTTTAGAAGGAAATGGATTTACTATTCATTTCTTTTATAGATATTTAAGTGTTGAACAAGGGAATAAGATGATAAGTTTGAAAATAGTTCTATACTCTTCTTCTTCTTTTATTCCATGTACCCTCAATAGCTAAGGTAAGAATTCTTTAAGTTGGTTTTTCCTTTTGTTTATGGGATGGTTTTGAAACCTTAAGTGATATAAAGGCTTAAGGAAAGTTCAAGAATGATTAAAACTAAAAGATTAATTATTTATTAGAGATTTAATAAAATTGGTTTTTAAGTGATTTGATGAAATATTGTCAATTATTGGAGTTTAAAAGTATATTTGACTTGTCAAAGAAGTAAATAAGAGATTGGAAGCCTTAGAAGTATTCAATAACATGTTTGAAAATCTGGTGTGATTCTTAGTTTTGAATGTTCTTTGGATGTTATAAGGAGATTTTAGATGTAAGTTAACTTGGATAAGTGATAATGAGTTTAATGGTATGGTTGGAGATAAGAGTAAGAGATTTAGGTGAAATTTGTGTTAAATTCGAAGTAAAAGAGGTAAAATATGGGTAAGGGTATCGGGACAGGAAGAACAGTGTAGATACTATAAGGTTAAATTAGAGGATTCAGATGAACATTATCGATACCGATTTAAAGAAGTATCGATTCTGAGGTGTATGTATCGATACCAAGAGGAAGGTATCGATACCGTAATAAAAAATGAAATTCCAGAATGCTAGAATGGTACCGATACCGAAGTGGGTATCCGTACCATAGAAGAGAAGTATCGATACTGTAGGATAGGTACCAATACTATTCAGTCTGAAATGTTAAGTTAAGATGAATTTTAATAGAATTTGAAATTTATAGTACTTTTGAGTATTATTACTTTAGATAAGTGTTAGTATGTATACTAACATCATATTTGTATGTATGATTATGGATGGTTGTGTAGATCGTAATCAAGCTCCTGAGTCAAGTAAGAAAAAGGGCAAGGATAAAGTTGCCGAATAGTTGGACAACATTAAGCAATAATAGTGAGGCATACCAGGTGATTGCATTTTTATGTACTTATATGAGACGAGGATGGCTTACGATTAAACAACTTTAAATGTTTTGATAAAATTATGATTTATTGTATTTTGATATAATTTCATAATGGTTATGGAAATGATTTTATGACTAATTTCAGAGTATGAACTGCTATAAAATGAATAGATTTAATAAAATGGGTTTTTAAGTGATTTGATGAAATATTGTCAATTATTGGAGTTTAAAAGCATATTTGACTTGTCAAAGAAGTAAATAAGAGATTGGAAGACTTAGAAGTGTTTAATAACATGTTTGAAAATTTGGTGTGATTCTTAGTTTTGAGTGTTCTTTGGATGTTATAAGGAGATTTTTCGATGTAAGTTAACTTGGATATGTGATAATGAGTTTAATGGTATGGTTGGAGATAAGAGTAAGACATTTAGGTGAAATTTTTGTAAAATTCAAAGTAAAATAGGTAAAATATGGGCAAGGGTATCGGGACAGGAAGAACAATGTGGATACTATAAGGTTAAATTAGTGGATTCAGATGAACAATATCGATAACGATTTAAAGAAGTATTGATTCTGAGGTGTATGTATCGATACCAAGAGGAAGGTATCGATACCGTAATAAAAAATGAAATTCCAAAAAGCTAGAATGGTACCGATACCGAAGTGGGTATCCGTACCATAAAAGATAAGTATCTATACTGTAGGATTAGTACCAATACTATTCAGTCTGAAATGTTAAGTTAAGATGAATTTTAATAGAATTTGAAATTTATAGTACTTTTGAGTATTATTACTTTAGATAAGTGTTAGTATGTATACTAACATCATATTTGTATGTATGATTATGGATGGTTGTGTAGATCGTAATCAAGCTCCTGAGTCAAGTAAGAAAAAGAGCAAGGATAAAGTTGCCGAATAGTTGGACAACATTAAGGCATAATAGTGAGGCATACCAGGTGATTGCATTTTTATGTACTTATATGAGACGAGGATGGCTTACGATGAATCAACCTTAAATCTTTTGATAAAATTATGATTTATAGTATTTTGATATAATTTCATAATGGTTATGGAAATGATTTTATGACTAATTTCAGAGAATGAACTGCTATAAAATGAATAGATTTAATAAAATGGGGTTTTAAGCGATTTGATGAAATATTGTCAATTATTGGAGTTTAAAAGCATATTTGACTTGCCAAAGAAGTAAATAAAAGATTGGAAGCCTTAGAAGTGTTTAATAACATGTTTGAAAATTTGGTGTGATTCTTAGTTTTGAGTGTTCTTTGGATGTTATAAGGAGATTTTTCGATGTAAGTTAACTTGGATATGAGATAATGAGTTTAATGGTATGGTTGGAGATAAGAGTAAGAGATTTAGGTGAAATTTTTGTAAAATTCGAAGTAAAAGAGGTCAAATATGGGTAAGGGTATCGGGACAGGAAGAACAGTGTAGATACTATAAGGTTAAATTAGAGGATTCAGATAAATAGTATCGATACCGATTTAAAGAAGTATCGATTCTGAGGTGTATGTATCGATACCAAGAAGAAGGCATCTATACCGTAATAAAAAATGAAATTCCAGAATGCTAGAATGGTACCGATGCCAAAGTGGGTATACATACCATAGAAGATAAGTATCGATACTGTAGGATAGGTACCAATACTATTCAGTCTGAAATGTTAAGTTAAGATGAATTTTAATAGAATTTGAAATTTATAGTACTTTTGAGTATTATTACTTTAGATAAGTGTTAGTATGTATACTAACATCATATTTGTATGTATGATTATGGATGGTTGTGTAGATCGTAATCAAGCTCCTGAGTCAAGTAAGAAAAAGGGCAAGGATAAAGTTGCCGAATAGTTGGACAACATTAAGGCATAATAGTGAGGCATACCAGGTGATTGTATTTTTATGTACTTATATGAGACGAGGATGGCTTACGATGAATCAACCTTAAATGTTTTGATAAAATTATGATTTATTGTATTTTGATATAATTTCATAATGGTTATGGAAATGATTTTATGACTAATTTCAGAGTATGAACTGCTATAAAATGAATAGATTTAATAAAATGGGTTTTTAAGAGATTTGATGAAATATTGTCAATTATTGGAGTTTAAAAGCATATTTGACTTGCCAAAGAAGTAAATAAGAGATTGGAAGCCTTAGAAGTGTTTAATAACATGTTTGAAAATTTGGTGTGATTCTTAGTTTTGAGTGTTCTTTGGATATTATGAGGAGATTTTTTGATGTAAGTTAACTTGGATAAGTGATAATGAGTTTAATGGTATGGTTGGAGATAAGAGTAAGAGATTTAAGTGAAATTTTTGTAAAATTTGAAGTAAAAGAAGTCAAATATGGGTAAGGGTGTCGGGACAGGAAGAACACTGTAATAGTATAAGGTTAAATTAGAGGATTCAGATGAACAATATCGATATCGATTTAAAGAAATATCGATTCTGAGGTGTATGTATCGATACCAAGAGGAAGGTATCGATATCGTAATAAAAAATGAAATTCCAGAATGCTAGAATGGTACCGATACTGAAGTGGGTATCCGTACCATAGAAGATAAGTATCGATACTGTAGGATATGTACCAATACTATTCAGGCTGAAATGTTAAGTTAAGATGAATTTTAATAGAATTTGAAATTTATAGTACTTTTGAGTATTATTACTTTAGATAAGTGTTAGTATGTATACTAACATCATATTTATATGTATGATTATGGATGGTTGTGTAGATCGTAATCAAGCTCCTGAGTAGAGTAGGAAAAAGGGCAAGGATAAAGTTGCCGAATAGTTGGGCCAACATTAAGGCATAATAGTGAGGCATACCAGGTGAGTGCATTTTTATGTACTTATATAAGACGAGGATGGCTTACGATGAATCAACCTTTAATATTTAGATAAAAGTATGATTTACAGTATTTTGATATAAATTCATAATGGTTATGGAAATTTTTTTATGACTAATTTCAGAGTATGAACTGCTATAAAATGAATAGATTTAATATAATGGGTTTTTAAGTGATTTGATGAAATATTAGAGTTTAAAAGCATATTTGACTTGTCAAAGAAGTAAATAAGAGATTGGAAGACTTAGAAGTGTTTAATAACATGTTTGAAAATTTGGTGTGATTCTTAGTTTTGAGTGTTCTTTGGATGTTATAAGGAGATTTTTCGATGTAAGTTAACTTGGATATGTGATAATGAGTTTAATGGTATGGTTGGAGATAAAAGTAAGAGATTTAGGTGAAATTTTTGTAAAATTCAAAGTAAAAGAGGTCAAATATGGGTAAGGGTATCGGGACAGGAAGAACAGTGTAGATAATATAAGGTTAAATTAGAGGATTCAGATGAACAGTATAGATACCGATTTAAAGAAGTATCGATTTGGAGGTGTATGTATCGATACCAAGAGGAAGGTATCGATACCGTAATAAAAAATGAAATTCCAGAATGCTAGAATGGTACCGATACCGAAGTGGGTATCTGTACCATAGAAGAGAAGTATCGATACTGTAGGATAGGTACCAATACTATTCAGTCTGAAATGTTAAGTTAAGATGAATTTTAATAGAATTTGAAATTTATAGTACTTTTGAGTATTATTACTTTAGATAAGTGTTAGTATGTATACTAACATCATATTTGAATGTATGATTATGTAGATCATAATCAAGCTCTTGAGTCAAGCAAGGAAAAGGGCAAGGATAAAGTTGCCGAATAGTTGGACATCATTAAGGCATAATAGTGAGGCATACCAGGTGAGTTGATTTTTATGTACTTATATGAGACGAGGATGGCTTACGATGAATCAACCTTAAATGTTTTGATAAAAGTATGATTTACAGTATTTTGATATAATTTCATAATGGTTATGGAAATGATTTTATGACTAATTTCAAAGTATGAACTGCTATAAAATGAATAGATTTAATATAATGGGTTTTTAAATGATTTGATGAAATATTGGAGTTTAAAAGAATATTTGACTTGTCAAAGAAGTAAATAAGAGATTGGAAGCCTTAGAAGTTTTTAATAACATGTTTGAAATTTGGTGTGATTCTTAGTTTTGAGTGTTCTTTGGATGTTATATGGAGATTTTTGGGTGTAAGTTAACATGGATAAGTGATAATGAGTTTAATGGTATGGTTGGAGATAAAAGTAAGAGATTTAGGTGAAATTTTTGTAAAATTCAAAGTAAAAGAGGTAAAATGTTGGTAAGGGTATCGGGACAGAAAGAACAGTGTAGATACTATAAGGTTAAATTAGAAGATTCAGATGAACAGTATCGATACCGATTTAAAGAATTATCGATTCTGAGGTGTATGTATCGATACCAAGAAGAAGGTATCGATACCGTAATAAAAAATGAAATTCCAGAATGCTAGAATGGTACCGATACCGAAGTGGGTATCTGTACCATAGACGAGAAGTATGGATACTGTAGGATAGGTACCAATACTATTCAGTCTAAAATGTTAAGTTGAGATGATTTTAATAGAATTTGAAATTTATTGTACTTTTTTGCATTATTACTTAAATAAGTGTTAGTATGTATACTAATATCATATTTGTATGTATGATTATGGATGGTTGTGTAGATCGTAATCAAGCTCCTGAGTCAAGCAAGAAAAATGGAAAGGATAAAGTTGTTGAATAGTTTGACATCATTAAGGCATAATAGTAAGGCATACCAGGTGAGTGCAATTTTATGTACTTATATGAGACGAGGATGGCTTACGATGAATCAACTTTAAATATTTAGATAAAAGTATGATTTACAGTATTTTGATATAAATTCATAATAGTTATGGAAATTTTTTATGAGTAATTTCAGAGTATAAACTGCTATAAAATGAATAGATTTAATATAATGGGTTTTTAAGTGATTTGATGAAATATTGGAGTTTAAAAGCATATTTGACTTGTCAAAGAAGTAAATAAGAGATTGGAAGCCTTAGAAGTATTTAATAACATGTTTGAAAATTTGGTGTGATTCTTAGTTTTGAGTGTTCTTTGGATGTTATAAGGAGATTTTTGGATGTAAGTTAACTTGGATAAGTAATAATGAGTTTAATGGTATGGTTGGAGATAAGAGTAAGATATTTAGGTGAAATTTGTGTAAAATTCGAAGTAAAAGAGGTAAAATGTGGGTAAGGGTATCGGGACAGGAAGAACAGTTTAGATACTATAAGGTTAAATTAGAGGATTCAGATGAACAATATCGATACCGATTTAAAGAAGTATCGATTCTGAGGTGTATGTATCGATACCAAGATGAAGGTATCAATACCGTAATAAAAAATGAAATTCCAGAATGCTAGAATGGTACCGATACCGAAGTGGGTATTCGTACCATAGAAGAGAAGTATAGATACTGTAGGATAGGTACCAATACTATTCAGTCTGAAATGTTAAGTTAAGATGAATTTTAATAGAATTTGAAATTTATAGTACTTTTGAGTATTATTACTTTAGATAAGTGTTAGTATGTACACTAACATCATATTTGTATGTATGATTATGGATGGTTGTGTAGATCATAATCAAGCTCCTGAGTCAAGTAAGAAAAAGGGCAAGGATAAAGTTGCCGAATAGTTGGACAACATTAAGGCATAATAGTGAGGCATACCAGGTGATTGAATTTTTATGTACTTATATGAGACGAGGATGGCTTACGATGAAACAACCTTAAATGTTTTGATAAAATTATGATTTATTGTATTTTGATATAATTTCATAATGGTTATGGAAATGATTTTATGTCTAATTTCAAAGTATGAACTGCTATAAAATGAATAGATTTAATAAAATGGGTTTTTAAGTGATTTTTTGAAATATTGTCAATTATTGGAGTTTAAAAGCATATTTGACTTGTCAAAGAATTAAATAAGAGATTGGAAGCCTTAGAAGTGTTTAATAACATGTTTGAAAATTTGGTGTGATTCATAGTTTTGAGTGTTCTTTGGATGTTATAAGGAGAGTTTTGGATGTAAGTTAACTTGGATAAGTGATAATCAGTTTAATGGTATGGTTGGAGATAAGAGTAAGAGATTTATGTGAAATTTTTGTACAATTCGAAGTAAAATAGGTAAAATATGGGTAAGGGTATCGGGACAGGAAGAACAATGTGGATACTATAAGGTTAAATTAGTGGATTCAGATGAACAATATCGATAACGATTTAAAGAAGTATTGATTCTGAGGTGTATGTATCGATACCAAGAGGAAGGTATCGATACCGTAATAAAAAATGAAATTCCAAAAAGCTAGAATGGTACCGATACCGAAGTGGGTATCCGTACCATAAAAGATAAGTATCTATACTGTAGGATTAGTACCAATACTATTCAGTCTGAAATGTTAAGTTAAGATGAATTTTAATAGAATTTGAAATTTATAGTACTTTTGAGTATTATTACTTTAGATAAGTGTTAGTATGTATACTAACATCATATTTGTATGTATGATTATGGATGGTTGTGTAGATCGTAATCAAGCTCCTGAGTCAAGTAAGAAAAAGAGCAAGGATAAAGTTGCCGAATAGTTAGACAACATTAAGGCATAATAGTGAGGCATACCAGGTGATTGCATTTTTATGTACTTATATGAGACGAGGATGGCTTACGATGAATCAACCTTAAATCTTTTGATAAAATTATGATTTATAGTATTTTGATATAATTTCATAATGGTTATGGAAATGATTTTATGACTAATTTCAGAGAATGAACTGCTATAAAATGAATAGATTTAATAAAATGGGGTTTTAAGCGATTTGATGAAATATTGTCAATTATTGGAGTTTAAAAGCATATTTGACTTGTCAAAGAAGTAAATAAAAGATTGGAAGCCTTAGAAGTGTTTAATAACATGTTTGAAAATTTGGTGTGATTCTTAGTTTTGAGTGTTCTTTGGATGTTATAAGGAGATTTTTCGATGTAAGTTAACTTGGATATGAGATAATGAGTTTAATGGTATGGTTGGAGATAAGAGTAAGAGATTTAGGTGAAATTTTTGTAAAATTCGAAGTAAAAGAGGTCAAATATGGGTAAGGGTATCGGGACAGGAAGAACAGTGTAGATACTATAAGGTTAAATTAGAGGATTCAGATAAATAGTATCGATACCGATTTAAAGAAGTATCGATTCTGAGGTGTATGTATCGATACCAAGAAGAAGGCATCTATACCGTAATAAAAAATGAAATTCCAGAATGCTAGAATGGTACCGATACCAAAGTGGGTATACATACCATAGAAGATAAGTATCGATACTGTAGGATAGGTACCAATACTATTCAGTCTGAAATGTTAAGTTAAGATGAATTTTAATAGAATTTGAAATTTATAGTACTTTTGAGTATTATTACTTTAGATAAGTGTTAGTATGTATACTAACATCATATTTGTATGTATGATTATGGACGGTTGTGTAGATCGTAATCAAGCTCCTGAGTCAAGTAAGAAAAAGGGCAAGGATAAAGTTGCCGAATAGTTGGTCAACATTAAAATTGACTAATAGTGAGGCATACCAGGTGATTGTATTTTTATGTACTTATATGAGACGAGGATGGCTTACGATGAATCAACCTTAAATGTTTTGATAAAATTATGATTTATTGTATTTTGATATAATTTCATAATGGTTATGGAAATGATTTTATGACTAATTTCAGAGTATGAACTGCTATAAAATGAATAGATTTAATAAAATGGGTTTTTAAGAGATTTGATGAAATATTGTCAATTATTGGAGTTTAAAAGCATATTTGACTTGCCAAAGAAGTAAATAAGAGATTGGAAGCCTTAGAAGTGTTTAATAACATGTTTGAAAATTTGGTGTGATTCTTAGTTTTGAGTGTTCTTTGGATATTATGAGGAGATTTTTTGATGTAAGTTAACCTGGATAAGTGATAATGAGTTTAATGGTATGGTTGGAGATAAGAGTAAGAGATTTAAGTGAAATTTTTGTAAAATTTGAAGTAAAAGAAGTCAAATATGGGTAAGGGTGTCGGGACAGGAAGAACACTGTAATAGTATAAGGTTAAATTAGAGGATTCAGATGAACAGTATCGATATCGATTTAAAGAAATATCGATTCTGAGGTGTATGTATCGATACCAAGAGGAAGGTATCGATATCGTAATAAAAAATGAAATTCCAGAATGCTAGAATGGTACCGATACCGAAGTGGGTATCTGTACCATAGAAGAGAAGTATCGATACTGTAGGATAGGTACCAATACTATTCAGTCTGAAATGTTAAGTTAAGATGAATTTTAATAGAATTTGAAATTTATAGTACTTTTGAGTATTATTACTTTAGATAAGTGTTAGTATGTATACTAACATCATATTTGTATGTATGATTATGTAGATCATAATCAAGCTCTTGAGTCAAGCAAGGAAAAGGGCAAGGATAAAGTTGCAGAATAGTTGGACATCATTAAGGCATAATAGTGAGGCATACCAGGTGAGTTGATTTTTATGTACTTATATGAGACGAGGATGGCTTACGATGAATCAACCTTAAATGTTTTGATAAAAGTATGATTTACAGTATTTTGATATAATTTCATAATGGTTATGGAAATGATTTTATGACTAATTTCAAAGTATGAACTGCTATAAAATGAATAGATTTAATATAATGGGTTTTTAAATGATTTGATGAAATATTGGAGTTTAAAAGCATATTTTACTTGTCAAAGAAGTAAATAAGAGATTGGAAGCCTTAGAAGTTTTTAATAACATGTTTGAAATTTGGTGTGATTCTTAGTTTTGAGTGTTCTTTGGATGTTATATGGAGATTTTTGGGTGTAAGTTAACTTGGATAAGTGATAATGAGTTTAATGGTATGGTTGGAGATAAAAGTAAGAGATTTAGGTGAAATTTGTGTAAAATTCAAAGTAAAAGAGGTAAAATGTTGGTAAGGGTATCGGGACAGAAAGAACAGTGTAGATACTATAAGGTTAAATTAGAAGATTCAGATGAACAGTATCGATACCGATTTAAAGAATTATCGATTCTGAGGTGTATGTATCGATACCAAGAAGAAGGTATCGATACCGTAATAAAAAATGAAATTCCTGAATGCTAAAATGGTACCGATACCGAAGTGGGTATCAGTACCATAGAAGACAAGTATGGATACTGTAGGATAGGTACCAATACTATTCAGTCTAAAATGTTAAGTTGAGATGAATTTTAATAGAATTTGAAATTTATTGTACTTTTTTGCATTATTACTTAAATAAGTGTTAGTATGTATACTAACATCATATTTGTATGTATGATTATGGATGGTTGTGTAGATCGTAATCAACCTCCTGAGTCAAGCAAGAAAAATGGAAAGGATAAAGTTGTTGAATAGTTTGACATCATTAAGGCATAATAGTAAGGCATACCAGGTGAGTGCAATTTTATGTACTTATATGAGACGAGGATGGCTTACGATAAATCAACCTTAAATATTTAGATAAAAGTATGATTTACAGTATTTTGATATAAATTCATAATGGTTATGGAAATTTTTTTATGACTAATTTCGGAGTATGAACTGCTATAAAATGAATAGATTTAATATAATGGGTTTTTAAGTGATTTGATGAAATATTGGAGTTTAAAAGCATATTTGACTTGTCAAAGAAGTAAATAAGAGATTGGAAGCCTTAGAAGTATTTAATAACATGTTTGAAAATTTGGTGTGATTCTTAGTTTTGAGTGTTCTTTGGATGTTATAAGGAGATTTTTGGGTGTAAGTTAACTTGGATAAGTGATAATGAGTTTAATGGTATGGTTGGAGATAAGAGTAAGAGATTTAGGTGAAATTTGTGTAAAATTCGAAGTAAAAGAGGTAAAATGTGGGTAAGGGTATCGGGACAGGAAGAACAGTGTAGATACTATAAGGTTAAATTAGAGGATTCAGATGAACAATATCGATACCGATTTAAAGAAGTATCGATTCTGAGGTGTATGTATCGATACCAAGAGGAAGGTATCGATACCGTAATTAAAAATGAAATTCCAGAATGCTAGAATGGTACCGATACCAGAGTGGGTATCCGTACCATAGAAGAGAAGTATCGATACTGTAGGATAGGTACCAATAGTATTCAGTCTGAAATGTTAAGTTAAGATGAATTTTAATAGAATTTGAAATTTATAGTACTTTTGAGTATTATTACTTTAGATAAGTGTTAGTATGTACACTAACATCATATTTGTATGTATGATTATGGATGGTTGTGTAGATCATAATCAAGCTCCTGAGTCAAGTAAGAAAAAGGGCAAGGATAAAGTTGCCGAATAGTTGGACAACATTAAGGCATAATAGTGAGGCATACTAGGTGATTGAATTTTTATGTACTTATATGAGACGAGGATGTCTTACGATGAAACAACCTTAAATGTTTTGATAAAATTATGATTTATTGTATTTTGATATAATTTCATATTGGTTATGGAAATTATTTTATGACTAATTTCAAAGTATGAACTACTATAAAATGAATAGATTTAATAAAATGGGTTTTTAAGTGATTTTATGAAATATTGTCAATTATTGGAGTTTAAAAGCATATTTGACTTGTCAAAGAATTAAATAAGAGATTGGAAGCCTTAGAAGTGTTTAATAACATGTTTGAAAATTTGGTGTGATTCATAGTTTTGAGTGTTCTTTGGATGTTATAAGGAGAGTTTTGGATGTAAGTTAACTTGGATAAGTGATAATGAGTTTAATGGTATGGTTGGAGATAAGAGTAAGAGATTTATGTGAAATTTTTGTAAAATTCGAAGTAAAATAGGTAAAATATGGGTAAGGGTATCGGGACAGGAAGAACAATGTAGATACTATAAGGTTAAATTATAGGATTCAGATGAACAGTATCGATAACGATTTAAAGAAGTATTGATTCTGAGGTGTATCTATCGATACCAAGAGGAAGGTATCGATACCGTAACAAAAAATGAAATTCCAGAAAGCTAGAATGGCACCGATACCGAAGTGGGTATCCGTGCCATAAAAGATAAGTATCTATACTGTAGGATTTGTACCAATACTATTCAGTCTGAAATGTTAAGTTATGATGAATTTTAATAGAATTTGAAATTTATAGTACTTTAGAGTATTATTACTTTAGATAAGTGTTAGTATGTATACTAACATCATATTTGTATGTATGATTATGGATGGTTGTGTAGATCGTAATCAAGCTCCTGAGTCAAGTAAGAAAAAGGGCAAGGATAAAGTTGCCTAATAGTTGGACAACATTAAGGCATAATAGTGAGGCATACCAGGTGATTGTATTTTTATGTACTTATATGAGACGAGGATGGCTTACGATGAATCAACCTTAAATGTTTTGATAAAATTATGATTTATAGTATTTTGATATAATTTCATAATGGTTATGGAAATGATTTTATGACTAATTTTAGAGAATGAACTGCTATAAAATGAATAGATTTAATAAAATGGGGTTTTAAGCGATTTGATGAAATATTGTCAATTATTGGAGTTTAAAAGCATATTTGACTTGTCAAAGAAGTAAATAAAAGATTGGAAGCCTTAGAAGTGTTTAATAACATGTTTGAAAATTTGGTGTGATTCTTAGTTTTGAGTGTTCTTTGGATGTTATAAGGAGATTTTTCGATGTAAGTTAACTTGGATATGAGATAATGAGTTTAATGGTATGGTTGGAGATAAGAGTAAGAGATTTAGGTGAATTTTTTGTAAAATTCGAAGTAAAAGAGGTCAAATATGGGTAAGGGTATCGGGATAGGAAGAACAGTGTAGATACTATAAGGTTAAATTAGAGGATTCAGATAAACAGTATCGATACCGATTTAAAGAAGTATCGATTCTGAGGTGTATGTATCGATACCAAGAAGAAGGCATCTATACCGTAATAAAAAATGAAATTCGAGAATGCTAGAATGGTACCGATACCGAAGTGGGTATCTGTACCATAGAAGAGAAGTATCGATACTGTAGGATAGGTACCAATACTATTCAGTCTGAAATGTTAAGTTAAGATGAATTTTAATAGAATTTGAAATTTATAGTACTTTTGAGTATTATTACTTTAGATAAGTGTTAGTATGTATACTAACATCATATTTGTATGTATGATTATGGATGGTTGTGTAGATCGTAATCAAGCTCCTGAGTCAAGTAAGAAAAAGGGCAAGGATAAAGTTGCCTAATAGTTGGACAACATTAAGGCATAATAGTGAGGCATACCAGGTGATTGTATTTTTATGTACTTATATGAGACGAGGATGGCTTACGATGAATCAACCTTAAATGTTTTGATAAAATTATGATTTATAGTATTTTGATATAATTTCATAATGGTTATGGAAATGATTTTATGACTAATTTTAGAGAATGAACTGCTATAAAATGAATAGATTTAATAAAATGGGGTTTTAAGCGATTTGATGAAATATTGTCAATTATTGGAGTTTAAAAGCATATTTGACTTGTCAAAGAAGTAAATAAAAGATTGGAAGCCTTAGAAGTGTTTAATAACATGTTTGAAAATTTGGTGTGATTCTTAGTTTTGAGTGTTCTTTGGATGTTATAAGGAGATTTTTCGATGTAAGTTAACTTGGATATGAGATAATGAGTTTAATGGTATGGTTGGAGATAAGAGTAAGAGATTTAGGTGAATTTTTTGTAAAATTCGAAGTAAAAGAGGTCAAATATGGGTAAGGGTATCGGGATAGGAAGAACAGTGTAGATACTATAAGGTTAAATTAGAGGATTCAGATAAACAGTATCGATACCGATTTAAAGAAGTATCGATTCTGAGGTGTATGTATCGATACCAAGAAGAAGGCATCTATACCGTAATAAAAAATGAAATTCGAGAATGCTAGAATGGTACCGATACCGAAGTGGGTATCTGTACCATAGAAGAGAAGTATCGATACTGTAGGATAGGTACCAATACTATTCAGTCTGAAATGTTAAGTTAAGATGAATTTTAATAGAATTTGAAATTTATAGTACTTTTGAGTATTATTACTTTAGATAAGTGTTAGTATGTATACTAACATCATATTTGTATGTATGATTATGGATGGTTGTGTAGATCGTAATCAAGCTCCTGAGTCAAGTAAGAAAAAGGGCAAGGATAAAGTTACCGAATAGTTGGACAACATTAAGGCATAATAGTGAGGCATACCAGGTGATTGCATTTTTATGTACTTATATGAGACGAGGATGGCTTACGATGAATCAACCTTAAATGTTTTGATCAAATTATGATTTATTGTATTTTGATATAATTTCATAATGGTTATGGAAATGATTTTATGACTAATTTCAGAGTATGAACTGCTATAAAATAAATAGATTTAATAAAATGGGTTTTTAAGAGATTTGATGAAATATTGGCAATTATTGGAGTTTAAAAGCATATTTGACTTGCCAAAGAAGTAAATAAGAGATTGGAAGCCTTAGAAGTGTTTAATAACATGTTTGAATATTTGGTGTGATTCTTAGTTTTGAGTGTTCTTTGGATATTATAAGGAGATTTTTGGATGTAAGTTAACTTGGATAAGTGATAATGAGTTTAATGGTATGGTTGGAGATAAGAGTAAGAGATTTAAGTGAAATTTTTGTAAAATTTGAAGTAAAAGAAGTCAAATATGGGTAAGGGTGTCGGGACAGGAAGAACAGTGTAATAGTATAAGGTTAAATTAGAGGATTCAGATGAACAGTATCGATATCGATTTAAAGAAATATCGATTCTGAGGTGTATGTATCGATACCAAGAGGAAGGTATCGATACCGTAATAAAAAATGAAATTCCAGAATGCTAGAATGGTACCGATACTGAAGTGGGTATCCGTACCATAGAAGATAAGTATCGATACTGTAGGATATGTAAAAATACTATTCAGTCTGAAATGTTAAGTTAAGATGAATTTTAATAGAATTTGAAATTTATAGTACTTTTGAGTATTATTACTTTAGATAAGTGTTAGTATGTATACTAACATCATATTTATATGTATGATTATGGATGGTTGTGTAGATCGTAATCAAGCTCCTGAGTCAAGTAAGAAAAAGGGCAAGGATAAAGTTGCCGAATAGTTGGACAACAGTAAGGCATAATAGTGAGGCATAACAGGTGAGTGTATTTTTATGTACTTATATGAGACGAGGATGGCTTACGATGAATCAACCTTAAATGTTTTGATCAAATTATGATTTATAGTATTTTAATATAATTTCATAATGGTTATGGAAATGATTTTATGACTAATTTCAGAGTATGAACTGCTATAAAATGAATAGATTTAATAAAATGGATTTTTAAGTGATTTGATGAAATATTGTCAATTATTGGAGTTTAAAAGCATATTTGACTTGCCAAAGAAGTAAATAAGAGATTGGAAGCCTTAGAAGTGTTTAATAACATGTTTGAAAATTTTGTGTGATTCTTAGTTTTGAGTGTTCTTTGGATGTTATAAGGAGATTTTTGGATGTAAGTTAACTTGGATAAGTGATAATGAGTTTAATGGTATGGTTGGAGATAAGAGTAAGAGATTTAGGTGAAATTTTTGTAAAATTTGAACTAAAAGAGGTTAAATATGGGTAAGGGTATCGGGACAGGAAGAACGGTGTAATACTATAAGGTTAAATTAGAGGATTGAGATGAACAATATCGATATCGATTTAAAGAAGTATCGATTCTGAGGTGTATATATCGATACCAAGACGAAGGTATCGATACCGTAATAAAAAATGAAATTCCAGAATGCTAGAATGGTACTGATACTTAAGTGGGTATCAGTCTGAAATGTTAAGTTAAGATGAATTTTAATAGAATTTGAAATTTATAGTACTTTTGATTATTATTACTTTAGATAAGTGTTAGTATGTATACTAGCATCATATTTAGATGTATGATTATGGATGGTTGTGTAGATCGTAATCAAGCTCCTGAGTCAAGTAAGAAAAAGGGCAAGGATAAAGTTGCCGAATAGTTGGACAACATTAAGGCATAATAGTGAGGCATACCAGGTGAGTTCATTTTTATGTACTTATATGAGACGAGGATGGCTTACGATGAATCAACCTTAAATGTTTTGATAAAATTATGATTTATAGTATTTTAATATAATTTCATAATGGTTATGGAAATGATTTTATGACTAATTTCAAAGTATGAACTGCTATAAAATGAATAAATTTTATATAATGGGTTTTTAAATGATTTGATGAAATATTGGAGTTTAAAAGCATATTTGACTTGTCAAAGAAAAAAAAATAAGAGATTGGAAGCCTTAGAAGTGTTTAATAACATGTTTGAAAATTTGGTGTGATTCTTAGTTTTGAGTGTTCTTTGGATGTTATATGGAGATTTTTGGGTGTAAGTTAACTTGGATATGTGATAATGAGTTTAATGGTATGGTTGGAGATAAGAGTAAGAGATTTAGGTGAAATTTGTGTAAAATTCGAAGGAAAATAGGTAAAATGTTGGTAAGGTTATCGGGACAGAAAGAACAGTGTAGATACTATAAGGTTAAATTAGAAGATTCAGATGAACAATATCGATACCGATTTAAAGAAGTATCGATTCTGAGGTGTATGTATCGATACCAAGAAGAAGGTATCGATACCGTAATAAAAAATGAAATTCCAGAATACTAAAATGGTACCGATACCAAAGTGGGTATCCGTACCATAGAAGAGAAGTATGGATACTGTAGGATAGATACCAATACTATTCAGTCTGAAATGTTAAGTTGACATGAATTTTAATAGAATTTGAAATTTATAGTACTTTTGTGCTTTATTACTTAAATAAGTGTTAGTATGTATACTAACATCATATTTGTATGTATGATTATGGATGGTTGTGTAGATCGTAATCAAGCTCCTCGGTCAAGAAAGAAAAAGGGCAAGGATAAAGTTGACGAATAGTTGGACATCATTAAGGCATAATAGTGAGGCATACCAGGTGAATGCATTTTTATGTACTAATATGAGACGAGGATGGCTTACGATGAATCAACCTTAAATGTTTTAATAAAAATATGATTTACAATATTTTGATATAATTTCATAATGGTTATGGAAAGGATTTTATGACTAATTTTAGAGTATGAACTGCTATAAAATGAATAGAATTAATAAAATGGGTTTTTAAGTGATTTGTTGAAATATTGTCAATTATTGGAGTTTAAAAGCATATTTGACTTGTGAAAGAAGTAAATAAGAGATTGGAAGCCTTAGAAGTGTTTAATAACATGTTTGAAAATTTGGTGTGATTCTTAGTTTTGAGTGTTCTTTGGATTTTATTAGGAGATTTTTGGATGTAAGTTAACTTGGATAAGTGATAATGAGTTTAATGGTATGGTTGAAGATAAGAGTAAGAGATTTAGGTGAAATTTTTGTAAAATTCGAAGTAAAAGAGGTAAAATATGGGTAAGGGTATCGGGACAGGAAGAACAGTGTAGATACTATAAGGTTAAATTAGATGATTCATATGAACAGCATTGATACCGGTTTAAAGAAGTATCGATTCTGAGGTGTATGTGTCGATACCAAGAGGAAGGTATCGATAACGTAATAAAAAATGAAATTCCAGAATGCTAGAATGGTACCGATACCGAAGTGGGTATCCAAACCATAGAAGAGAAGTATCGATACTATAGGATAGGTACCAATACTATTCAGTCTGAAATGTTAAGTTAAGATGAATTTTAATAGAATTTGAAATTTATACTACTTTTGAGTATTATTACTTTAGATAAGTGTTAGTATGTATACTAACATCATATTTATATGTATGATTATGGATGGTTGTGTAGATCATAATCAAGCTCATGAGTTAAGCAAGGAAAAGGGCAAGGATAAAGTTGCCGAATAGTTGGACATCATTAAGGCATAATAGTGAGGCATACCAGGTGAGTGCATTTTTAAGTACTTATATGAGACGAGGATGACTTACGATGAATCAACCTTAAATGTTTTGATAAAAGTATGATTTACAGTATTTTGATATAATTTCATAATGGTTATGGAAATGATTTTATGACTAATTTCAAAGTATGAACTGCTATAAAATGAATAGATTTAATATAATGGGTTTTTAAGTGATTTGATGAAATATTGGAGTTTAAAAGCATATTTGATTTTCAAAGAAGTAAATAAGTGATTGGAAGCCTTAGAAGTGTTTAATAACATGTTTAAAAATTTGGTGTGATTCTTAGTTTTGAGTGTTCTTTAGATGTTATATGGAGAGTTTGGGTGTAAGTTAACTTTGATAAGTGATAATGAGTTTAATGGTATGGTTGGAGATAAGAGTAAGAGATTTAGGTGAAATTTGTGTAAAATTCGAAGTAAAAGAGGTAAAATATTGGTAAGGGTATCGGGACAGGAAGAACAGTGTAGATACTATAAGGTTAAATTAGAAGATTCAGATGAACAGTATCGATACCGATTTAAAGAAGTATCAATTCTGAGGTGTATGTATCGATACCAAGAAGAAGGTATCGATACCGTAATAAAAAATAAAATTCCAGAATGCTAGAATGGTACCGATACCAAAGAGGGTATCCGTACCATAGAAGAGAAGTATGGATACTGTAGGATAGGTACCAATACTATTCAGTCTGAAATGTTAAGTTGAGATGAATTTTAATAGAATTTGAAATTTATAGTACTTTTGTGCATTATTACTTAAATAAGTGTTAGTATGTATACTAACATCATATTTGTATGTATGATTATGGATGGTTGTGTAGATCGTAATCAAGCTCCTGAGTCAAGCAAGAAAAAGGGCAAAGATAAAGTTGTCGTATAGTTTGACATCATTAAGGCATAATAGTCAGGCATACCAGGTGAGTGCAATTTTATGTACTTATATGAGACGAAGATGGCTTACGATGAATCAACCTTAAATATTTAGATAAAAGTATGATTTATAGTATTTTGATAAAATTCATAATGGTTATGGAAATGATTTTATGACTAATTTCAGAGTATGAACTGCTATAAAATTAATAGATTTAATATAATGGGTTTTTAAGTGATTTGATGAAATATTGGAGTTTAAAAGCATATTTGACTTGTCAAAGAAGTAAATAAGAGATTGGAAGCCTTAGAAGTGTTTAATAACATGTTTGAAAATTTGGTGTGCTTCTTAGTTTTGAGTGTTCTTTGGATGTTATAAGGAGATTTTTGGATGTAAGTTAACTTGGATAAGTGATAATGAGATTAATGGTATGGTTGGAGATAAGAGTAAGAGATTGTGTGAAATTTGTGTAAAATTCGAAGTAAAAGAGGTAAAATGTGGGTAAGGGTATCGGGACAGGAAGAACAGTGTAGATACTATAAGGTTAAATTAGAGATTCAGATGAACAGTATCGATACCGATTTAAAGAAGTATCGATTCTGAGGTGTATATATCAATACCAAGAGGAAGGTATCGATACCGTAATAAAAAATGAAATTCCAGAATGCTAGAATGGTACCGATACCGAAGTGGGTATCCGTACCATAGAAGAGAAGTATCGATACTGTAGGATAGGTACCAATGCTATTCAGTCTGAAATGTTAAGTTAAGATGAATTTTAATAGAATTTGAAATTTATAGTACTTTTGAGTATTATTACTTTAGATAAGTGTTAGTATGTATACTAACATCATATTTGTATGTATGATTATGGATGGTTGTGTAGATCGTAATCAAGCTCATGAGTCAAGCAAGGAAAAGGGCAAGGATAAAGTTGCCGAATAGTTGGACATCATTAAGGCATAATAGTGAGGCATACCAGGTGAGTGCATTTTTATGTACTTATATGAGACGAAAATGGCTTACGATGAATCAACCTTAAATGTTTTGATAAAAGTATGATTTACAGTATTTTGATATAATTTCATAATGGTTATGGAAATGATTTTTTGACTAATTTCAGAGTATGAACTGCTATAAAATGAATAGATAAACTTTTATATGGTTTTTAATAGTTATTGATGTTTCAGAAATAAATGTTTAATCTATGAATTTGACTTAAAGGCCCATTGTATGTTCATTGAGAGTCATAGATGCATTTCGATACATAATGTGTATGATGGTTATCGAACGATTTTGTTTAATGCATATGTTGCATTTTCGTATCAGTACTTTGTGTACTTTCGACACTAGATGTGCAGCCATTGTATTCATAATGAATTTGTGAATTACCATTTCGACATACATTTGTGTATGAAGGTTATCGATCGATTTTGTTTAATGCATATGTTGCATTTTCGTATCAGTACTATATGTACTTTCAACATTATGTGTGCATCCATGGAATTCATAATAAGTTTGTGAAATTCTATTTCGACACTTAGTTGCAACGCATGTACCTTGCATTCTCATTCAACATACATTGGGCAAATAAAAGGATAATTTGGAAAGATACTAAATTATAGGTATGTTGGGCATACTAAATATTATTTTGCAGGTTATGGGAATGAACTTGGTTTACCAAACCAGTTTATTTATTATTATGATTTATACGATTTAAATTCTTATTTTGATATTTTATGATATACTTTTGTTTAGGTTATATCTCATTTGTATTATTACGCCTCACTAAGTGAAAACTTAGCGTGCGTTAGTCTCACGTGTAGGTATTAGTACGAGCGGAGTAAAGAGTGCAGCTGATATCATCAATCCAAGATTGCCTCATCAATAACTATATGACAAATATGTCTACTTTTGATATTATTAGATGACATCTAATAGACTTATGAAAATGCTCTGGAATGTATTTGACTTATGATGATTGTAATGTTTAATATGTTATAATTTTAAGACTATTTTACATACTGAAAGTTAATCAATGTTTTATTATTATTATGTTAAAATGTTTTATTTATAGAAACAAAATTTTATGTGTTTACAAATAAGGAAATGTTTTTAAAAGTTGTGTGACACTTGTGACTTGTGTACGGAAACATATATGGGAAATGAGTTTTACTTTAAAAATGATTTACATTCCACTAAGATGTCAAGGTTACTGATAACTCCATAAAAAGATTCATTTTCTAGTTTTTTTCACTTAAGTTATTGCTCATGTAAACAAAGTATGCAGAACATTTTAGTTGCATTTAGTGCATTTAGCTTATATTTTCTTGTGGTGGATAAGTTTTGCTTCGACAAGATTTATTTGGTTTAATTGATGCTGCTGATGAGAAAGGGTTTGTGTGGATTGTGTATGTACAGTAAATTTACTTGGGAAGAACATTTCAGTCGCGAAAATGTAATTTGTAAGGGGCCAATGCAATAGCAAAGTTAAAGAATGTGTGGAGCAGATTTATCTCGCCACGGTAAGGTTTATATGGAAAGTCTGAAGCGGATATAACGAAATTGCCTATGTCACAAGCCGGCTGGATGACTTCCTTCACATGCAAGCAAGCCCTAAAAATTCTGATAGCCGCCAGTCGCCTTTCCTTTTTTAGTCTGGACAAAACAATAACGATTATTTAAAGAATCTACACTCATGCAAAACCCTAGGAGATTCTCCTCTATAAATTTTAAATCATATCCGCCAAAGAGAGGGAGGAAGGAAGTTAGAGCTTTACTGAAAATGTGAGCGAGCAACTGCAGTTCTTCCCCAACGTTTACCAACCGACCTTCCTTTGTTCTTAATTTCTTTATGTATTTGGGGATGTATTAAAACGATGATAGTTGGATGACTTTTTTATAGCGCCATGATTGTCTTACTTGGTGTTAATCTTTGTGTTGTCTAGATAATTATCTTATGTTTTATAAATGATGAATTATGATTTTTCTCATGACTGTTTTGTTCATTGTTTGAATATTTTACCTTGACACTGTAACAACATCGAGAGATTGCTTAGGGTCTTGGTTAAACATGTCTTGGTAATGTATGAGCATCGAGAGATTGCCTTTTGTCTAGATATTGATTCTTAAATTCGAGAGAACTAAGATAGATCTAAGTGAGCAATGGCATAGATCTGGGATGGTGATTTTCTAATTTGTCTACCTTAGAGATAAGGAGAGGGTTTTATTCGGCTAAAAGGGATAGATGCTAGAGTAGGATAGACAACGACTATAGTTCACACTGAGAGGTATTGCTACAACAACAGTCTGAAAAACCAAGGGTTGTAGTTAACGCCGTGTAGTATTTCCATAGCAACCGTTTAAGTTTACTTAGCGATCCTATCGGGTAGCTTAAGCATGTCATAATAATTCATTATGGACTTATAATCATTGTTTGTCAATACAAAAGATTAGCATAAATGCTCTATGATAAGTCTGAATATGCGAGGTTGTTTGAATTATATTTAAGCCAACATTTGTCTTCATTTTATTTTGTTTCAACAGTCTGCATATTTATTTTGTCTGAACCAACTTTTCTGTAATCATACTTTATAGTATTTTCTTGTTTTATTACTAATAGTTTTCTAGTTTGACAAGACAGTAGGAATTAGTTTGTGACATCTAGTTCTGGTTATGGTGATGCTTAAAAACTTTCAACCAATCCCTGAGGAGACGATAACTCACTTACTCTATATTACTTGATTCGCTTGTGTATACTAGAATAAAATTGCTTGCCTTAGCATATATATTTACAAGCCATCAAGTTTTTTGCATCGTTGTTGGGGATTGGCAACTGATGAAATTTTTATTTTTCGCCCTAACAAATTTTTCTTGTCACCTTATATCTACTTAGTCTAACATATTTTATTATTTACTTTTGTAGGTTTTTATTATTGCATGACCCTGAGATCTGGTGGTAAACCATTCGACCCTGAAGTTGAACAGTCATTCAGATAGAGGCGACGTGACCAACAAACTAGAGAATATCTAAACCAACTACAATTACAACACAACAACATGGGAGATCACGAAGATCCCAATGTAGCAATTAATCTTCAAGTTGCAAGACCAATAGCAACACGAGATCATTTGAACCCAATTCTTGATGACCTCAATCTAGGCATTGTGGCACCTGAAATACAAGCAACTCATTTCGAACTTAAACCGATGATGTTTAATATGCTAAATTCTATTGGTTAATTTGGTGGTTCACCTAATGAGGATGCTAGATAGCACATTCGTGTCTTCCTTGAAGTTTGCGGTTCATTCCGACAACAAGGAGTGCATGAAGTTGTACTTAAACTAAAATGTTTCTCTTATTCCCTATGTGATAGAGTGAGAGCTTGGCTCAGTGGAGTTCCTTAAGGCTCAATGGAGTCATGGGCAGATTTATGCAAGAGTTTCATACTTCGATACATTCCGCTCAATATGAATACATAGCTTCGCAATGATATTGCAAGTTTTCACCAAGGAGATGATGAATCAATGTACGAATATTGGGATATGTATAAAAGTCTACTTCACAAATGTGTCAACCATGGGTTTCATGACTTGACTGATGTAGTAATGTTTTACAACGGAGTTAATGCACCTACTCGAATGATGTTGGATGCCTTAGCAAATGGCACCTTACTTGACAAATCACCAGAGAAAGTCTTTGATATCCTCGATAGGATAGCAAATAATGACTATCAATTCCCAAATACAAGATTGGGAACTGACAGAAAAACATCTGGAGCAAATGAATTAGAGGGTCAGGATTCAGTAGCCGCTCAACTTTCTGCCATAACTAATATGTTGAAAAATTTATAGCGTCCTGATGAGGTAAGAGAAGTCAAGGTGACTAATAACGCATGCATATTTTGTCACGGAAACCATCATGAGAGTGAATGTCTAGAAAACCATGAGTCCACCAATTTTTTGGGCAATTACAACCGGAGCAATAATAACCCCTATTCAAACACGTACAATCCTGGTTGGAGACAACATCTGAATTTTTCATAGAGTAATCAAGGGAACAATAACAATCAAGCAGCAAGTTACAATAGGCCACAACAAAGTAACTCATACTATCAATATTTCCAGAATCAGCATCATCAGTTGCCCTGGCAAAACACTAAAGGTATAGCTTCTTCCTCTAACACTAATTCCAATACTAACTCCTTGGAAGTGTAATTGCAGGAATTTATGGCCTCAACAAAAGATTTCATGGCTTCAACAAATGATTTCATGGCTTCAACAAAAACCTTGACGCATGAGCATTCTACAACAATAAAAAACCAAGGATATTTATTACAAAGCCAAGCTACACTTTTGCAAAGACATAGTTCATCTCTAAGAGCATTGGAGAATCAAGTAAGCCAAATTGCTACTGCATTACATTCTCGCCCCAAGGAAATCTCCCTAGTGATACTGAAATCACTAAGCATCATGGAAAGGATCAATGTAGTGTACTTACACTAAGAAGTGGAACAGAAGTTAACTAAAATGAAAAGTTTGGGGGAGAACAACTAAACAATTCTCGCAATGGAGTAGCACAACCAGAGGATCGAGCTGAATATGAGGAACATGATGAATCACCCAAATCGAAGGAAAAGGATGAAGGCTCCAAAATACACCATCTAAATATTGATAAATTTGTGGCCAAAGCCAGAGATTCCTCAGCACCATCGACAGAAAATGTGAGACCTCCACCACCGTTCCCTTAACGATTAAACAAGCATAACGATGACATCCAGTTCAAGAAATTTGTTGACATTCTGGATCAGTTGTATATCAACGTGCCCTTACTCGAAGCCATCAAGAAAATGCCTTCCTATGCCAAGTTTCTTAAAGACATCATTACAAAGAAAAAAAGGTAGAACATGTTGCCACGACAATAGAAATCTATTCTGTAGTAAGCAAACTCCCACCAAAATAAAATGACCCTGACAATTTTCTAATACCATGCTCAATTGGTAATAACTTTGTAGGACGAGCTCTTGTTGATTTGGGATCGAGTGTAAATTTGATACCAAAGTCCATATTTTTGAAACTAGTGGAATATCACGCTTGTCCAACCATAATTATCCTACAACTGGTTGATAGTTCTTACGCGCGACCTGAGGGCAGAATAGAAGATGTCATAGTAAAAGTGGACAAATTTGTATTTTCAGTAGATTTCCTCATCTTGAACTGCGAAGCCGATTAAAATGCACCTATCATCATAGGAGGACCCTTTTTAGCCACTGAAATAATCCTAGTAGATTGCGAAAGGGGAGAATTCACAATTCGGGTAGGAGAGCAAAGTGTCACAATCAATGTATTCAACTCCATGAAATATGTGGACGACTCAAAAGAATGCCAATGCATTAGAGGAGTAAATTCAATAGAAGAGGAAGAAAAGACAATTCATGGCCACGATGGACCTCGAAAGCTAGACGAATACAATGCTTTATGCCACGACCCTATAACCGTGATGCACGAATAAGAAAATCCTGGCCCAGGCAAATTATTTTCAGCAGATGATTTTAAGAGTTATGGCCCTAACAATAGTAATATGAATAAAGCATACAATGGGTTCCCTGAAAATGACACCAAGGAAGAACACAAAGGAAAGTCAAAGGAACAATCAAGTCTCCTTCATAATAGATCAGGTACGAAATTCGAACCCCTAGATTTTGATGAAGTTAATTCTCCAGAATCATCTTTACAACATGCACCCAAATTGGAACTTAAAACTTTTCCATCATATTTGAAGTATGCATACATAGGAAGTAATGAAACTTTATCAGTGATAATCTCTGCCAATCTAACCTCCGAACAAGAGAATAGTTTGTTGAATGTTTTGTCATAACACAAAAAGGCTCTCGAATGGACAATGGCAGACTTGAAGGGAATTAGCCCTACCATATGCATGCACAAGATCAATCTAGAAGATAGCCATAGTACTTCGGTGGAACCCCAAAGAAGGCTCAACCCAATCATAAAGAAGGTAGTCATGAAGAAAATTATAAAATGGCTAGATGCGGGAGTGATTTACCCTATATCTGATAGTTCATGGGTCAACCCGATGCAGTGTGTGCCAAAGAAGGGTGGTGTGACCGTGGTTAAAAGCGAACATGACGAACTCCTCACTACTAGAACAGTCACGGGTTGGCGCATATGTATGGACTACAGGAAGCTCAATAAAGCCACAAAGAAATACCATTTTCCCCTCCTTTTATTGACCAAATAGTAGATATGCTAGCAGGAAAAGCATTTTACTACTTCCTTGATGGATACTCAGGATATATTCAAATAGCCATAGCACCGGAGGATCAAGAGAAGACTACTTTCACATGCCCATATGATACCTATGCATTTAGACGAATGTCGTTTGGGCTGTGTAATGCTCCAGCTACCTTCTAAAGATGCATGATGGCCATCTTTTCAGATATGGTGGAAGAGTGCTGGAAATATTTATGGATGATTTCTCTGTCTTAGGTGACGATTTCAACCGATGTCTCGATAATTTATCAAAAGTAATAAAACGACGTGAAGAAGAAAACCTAGTACTAAATTAGGAGAAATTCCATTTTATGGTAACCGAGGGAATACTATTGGGTCACAAAATTTCATGTCAAGGCATTGAAGTCGATAAAGCCAAGGTGGAAGTAATCGCAAACCTTCCCCCACCCACCAACGTGAGAGGTGTACGCAGTTTCCTTAGACATGCAAGCTTCTACAAGCGGTTCATAATAGATTATTCTCAAATCTCAAAACCCTTGTGTCTTTTACTTCAACAAAATCATCCATTTGAATTTTCTAATGATTGTATGAATGCCTTTACAGATTTGAATAAAAAGCTTTCAAAAGCACCAATTATTGTCCCACCTGACTGGAACGAACCTTTTGAGCTCATGTGCGATGCTAGTGATTATGCAGTCAGAGCAGTGTTAGGGCAACGAAAAAGTAAAAGCTTTCATGTTATCTACTATGCAAGACTTACTCTTCATGATGCACAAGTAAACTATACCACCACTGAAAAAGAACTTTTAGCAGTAGTATTTGCATTCGATAAGTTTAGACCATATCTCATAGGCACTAAGGTAATTGTGCATACAAATCATTCTGCCATTAAATCTTTGATCAATAAAAAAGATGCAAAGCCTAGACTAATCCGATGGATATTATTACTACAAGAGTTCGATTTAGAGATCAAGGATATAAAGGGTATAAAAAATCAAGTAGCAGATCATTTGTCTAGACTAGTTAACAAAACTGATTGCCATGACATAATAGAAATTCAAGAGGATTTTCCTGATGAGAAAATTTTATTTGTCACGACTATACCGTGGTATGATGACATAGTTAACTCTCTTGTTAGTGGTATTGTTCCTCTTGATTTTCCTAGCCAAGGCCGAAAAAGTTTCGACATAATGTGCAACACTATTACTGGATGAATCATTTCTATTCAAGCAATGTGGAGACCAAATAATCCGAAGATACATTCCAGAAAAAGAACACAAAGAAATTCTACTTCAATGTCACTCGTCATCGTATGGAGGGCACTTTGGTGGAATGAGAACAACAGCGAAAGTACTTTAATCTTGTTCTATTGGTCAACCTTGTTCAAAGATGCACATGAATTCTACAAGTCATGTGATAGATGCCAACGCACAGGAAATATATCAAAACGACATGAGATTCCATGGTAAAACATTATGGAGGTTAAACTTTTCGACGTATGGGGAATAGACTTCATGGGACTCTTTCCCACATCCTTTGGAAATTTGTACATCCTCTTGGCAGTGAATTATGTATCCAAGTGGGTTGAATCAATTTCAACACCTAAATATGATTCCTAGACGGTGCTCAAATTTTGATTATGTATACAAGAATATATTTACACGTTTTGGAACACCACGAGCTATCATTAGTGATGAAGGCACTCATTTTGATAACAAATTAATAGCCAAGGCATTGAAATGATATGGAGTGCGACATCCAATCGCTATGGCGTATCTCCTGCAGACTAATAGACAAGACGAAGTGTCAAACCGAGAAATCAAGTAGATCCTTGAGAAAGTAGTCAACCCAAGTCGAAAGGACTGGTCTCCAAAGCTAGATGAAGCACTATGGGCTTATCACACAACATTCAAGACATCTCTAGGAATGTCCCCGTTCAAACTCGTCTACGGTAAAGAATGACATTTGCCTATGGAACTTGAAGATAAAGCCTACTGGGCCAACAAAAAGTTAAGCATGGACGCTCAGCTTGCTGGAGAAAGAAGACTCTTGGAACTGAACGAGATGGATGAATTCAGAGAACACACTTATGAATATGCTCGCCTATACAAAGAGAAAACAAAAGGATGGCATGACAGAAAAATATTGCCTAGGCAATTTTATTCTGGACAACAAGTACTGCTCTGCAATTCACATCCCAAGTTATTCCCATGTAAGCTAAAGTCACGATGGTCAGGACCGTTCAATATACATCAAGTTCATAACAATGGAGCAATAGAAATCAAGAATTGAGACGATGGTTCCATCTTCAAGGTGAACGATAGAGGCTAAAGGAATACAAAGGAGTCCCAGTCATGCGAGACAAACCAGCATCAACAACACATGATGCCCAAGAGTTTGCCTTACTTACTTGAACAAAATTCGTTTCCTAGGTAACGGAAATTTAAATTCTATACATAAATAAATTAAGTTATTTTATGCACCCATTATTTGTTTCACTTTATTTTAGTTTTTCTTTATTTATTGCAGGCATGCAGAGTACACGTGGCAGGATGGGGATATAGTTCACGCATAAAAGGAAGAGAAACCCTAGGGCAAGAAAATTTGGGCGGCAAAATTAAAGAGGGAAAGTATCTTTTTCCCCAACTTTACATCAAATCAAATATCACGCATTTAATACAATATCTTTTCCCCTCTAGTTTTGACCGAATTGCCCTAAAGAAACACCCATTAACCTTCCAGAAAAACCACCCTCAATTCCATATTCTTCATCGTGCTTCACTCTCTTTCTAACGCAGTAATATTTTTTTCTTTTCAACAAAATTTCCCATTGCCACTGCTAACCGCACTGCACTAAACAAGTATCATGACCAGATAGAAGAAAAACCCAACCCCAACACCAAGCTTTGAGCATTTCCAAACAGCCGAAGTTGAGGTACGCTTCAAAAACCTACAAAAACAACAAATATATTTGGAAGACATGTTCATTTTTCCATCAGAGAACGAAGAGGAATTCTGACCAGAGAACATGGACGTGATTCGGAAGAACAACGGGGAGAAGTTTTCCCGCCACCCCAAAGCCATAGCACCAGCGATGGTCAGAGAGTTCTATGCCCATCTCGAAGACCCATCCAACCACATGGTGTATGTCTGAGGGAAGCCCCTTAGATTTTCCCCTTTAGCACTCAACAAATATTTCAAGTTGGGGAAAGTGAAGGAGTAACATAAGAAATTTGTGGCTAAGGCAGACCAAGAAACTTACGACGAAGTACTCAAAGATCTTTGTTTCGAGTGGGCTAAGTTCAAGGGAAATACACCAATGAGGAATAGAGTCTATCACCGAGCCCTTAAGCCAATTGTAAAGTTGTGGAATCATTTTCTCAAGGGAAAACTTATGCCAACATCTCATAACACAATCGTTCTCGTGAAAAGACTGATGCTTTTACACTCGATAATATACGGGGGGAAATCGATGTTAGATAACTCATCTTCGAGAAAATCCATGAGTACGCCAAAAGAAACCGAGGTAATGTCTTATTTCCTAACTTGATAACTGCTCTATGCAGGAAAATAAAGGTCCCCGAGGAGCCCTTTGAGGATTTCATCAAATCTAAAGAGGGAATCACCAAAAAAAAGTACCAGAATTGATGAGTTTTGATGATAACACCCCGCACGAAGGTCTGGAGAGAGGAGCAAAATCTGTTGCAGCGGCCAGAATGGAAGCAGTGGTCATGAACACACGAGAAATACGTGAGAAGATCGTACACCTTGAGAATCATATGGAGATCTTCTTTAGGTAAGTCAAGGCACGGGATGCTCAACTCAACACCTTTTTCAAGGAGTTGCTCCCGATCACAACCGATAACCTATCGCCTTTCCCCAACGTCATTCTAAAACACACTGCTAACGGTAGCACATTCCACACTTTGACATTGAATGTTCCCCCGAAGTACCCACAGACATTCCACCACTGGACACCCATGTCTCGCCCGTACCAGATGAAGGTCATGGCGACACAGACGAGTTCCTCAGCTCATCCTCCTTCTCAACCTCTGAAAGCACTCATGAGATTCCACCCAACTTCTTCACCGATTAAGATTTCACTCTAGCCCCGACGCAACCCGAGCAAGCTCCAGTACAGTCACCTGTCCGTCAAGCAACGCCAATCCCTAAAATAGCTCAAATCCAAGCTTCAGTTCTTGCACAAACCACTCCTACTGAAGAACAACAAACTCCAGCATGAGCCCGAGCACCAAGAGATGCATCAAGAGAATAGCATACCAAGTCCTTCAGTCATCACCGTCAACGATAGCAGTAATAGACTCAGGATCAGAGAGTCCCCCTCCTTCTAAATGACACCGAACGAGGGTGTCCAGACAAGCCACACCACCATAGTATTTAAATTTTTTCTTTCTCATTTGCTTATAGATACATGTAGTTAGTTTGCATGCATTGAGGACAATGTATCCCTCAAGTTTGGGGGAGGTATTGTACCATACTTTGTTAAAAAACAATTGATAATATTTGGTTGAAAATTTTGGTTGTCATGACATAAGCATATTAAGTTTATTGTTTGGAATAGATTAGGGATGCCCAATGATGAATGCATAATTTGATTTCCTAGGCCAGAATTATTGTTAAAAATGTCTAAATAAGACAACTAACTCTAGGCTAAATTCTATGAAATTTACAAACAAGATGACTCTACTCGACTAGCTTGGGGTGAAAGGTATACTCCCTTTCACCTAGAATATGGGAAGGTAGGTGGGATGAGCTGACTCCCAAAAAAAAGATAAGAAGAAGTTGATAAATAACTAGGAGTAGAAACTAAGCCTGATAAATAATTTAATACCTTGACAAACCAGAAGCACTTACTTTAACTTTTCTAATTACTTTATTGCATAGACTGATTACAATCATGCACACACAATAGAAATGAATCCTTACTAGGGAAGGGACTTGACTGATATGGCCATCAAACATATTGAGGCCAAATTGTTTTTTGCCGAGGGATAAAATCTCAAACCATATGATTTTCTTAACACTGCTTTGCAATGACAATTTTAATTTTCTTCTAGATATTGTACATTGCTTGAGGATAAGTAATAGCTTAAGTTTGGGGGTGTGATAACTCCATAAAAAAATCAATTTCTAGTCTTTTTACTTAAGTTATTGCTCGTCTAAACAAAGTATGCACATTATTTTAGTTGCATTTAGTAAATTTAGGTTATATTTGCTTATGGTGGATAAGTTTTTCTTCGACAAGATTTATTTGGTTTAATAGATGCTGCAGAGGAGAAAGGGTTTGAGTGGATTGTGAATGTGCAGGAAATTTAATGAGGTAGAACATTTCAGTCACGACAACGTAATTTGTAAGGGCCAGCTAAGTTAAAGAACGTGAGGAGTAGATTTATCTATCCACAGTAAGGTTTATCTGGAAAGTCTAAAGCGGATATGACGAAATCACATATATCACAAGCCAGTTGGATAACTTCCTTCACGTGCAAGCAAGCCCTTAAAATTCTGACAGCCGCCTTTTATTTTTTAGTCTGGACAAAATAATAACGGTTATTTAAGGATTCTCCACTCATGCGAAACCCTAGGAGATTCCCCTCTATAAATATCCAACCGTAGTCGCCAAAGAGATGGAGGAAAGAAGTTAGAGCTTTACTGAAAGTGTGAGCGAGTAACTACAGTGCTTCCCCACCGTTTACCAACCGACCTTCCTTGGTGTCCTCCATAGCCAGAGTGTAGCAGAGCAGTGGTCAGGTCTCGAGAGAGGCTGATCACCAAGCCAGGCGCGGTGCTGATCTTAATTGTCATAACAGAGCCCTTGATTTTGGGAGTCATTCTTCCTTTGTTCTTAATTTCTTTATATATTTGGGGTTGTATTAAAATGATGATACTTGGATGACTTTTTGATAGCACCATGGCCATCTTACTTGGTGTTAATCTTTGTGTTGCCTAGACAATTATTTTCTGCTTTATGAATGATGAATTATGATTTGCTCATGATTGTTTTGTTCATTGTTTGAATATTTTACCTTGACATTGCAAGAGCATCGAGACATTGCCTGGGGTCTTGGTGAAACATGTCTTGGCAATGTAAGGGCATCGAGAGATTGTCTTTTGTCTAGATATTGATTCTTAGATTTGAAAGAATTAAGATAGATCTACGTGAGCAATGGAATAGATCCAGGATGGTGATGTTCTAATTTGTCTACCTTAGAGATAAGAAGCGGGTTTTATTCGACTAAAAGGGATGGAAGCTAGAGTAGGATAGAAAATGACTATAGTTCACGCTGAGAGGTTTTGCTACAATAACATTATGACAAACCAAGGGTTGTAGTTAACGCTGAGTAGTATTGCCATAGCAATCGTCTAAAAATACTTAGCAATCCTGTCGGGAAGCTCTCGATATAATAATAGAGATGGTTCTGATGTAGCTTCGCAGAAGAATTAGCAATAACATTCTTTTACTGCTAGTTCAAGTAGAGCGTATGGAGAAAGAACTAATCCATGTCAGATGTTTGGAAAATTTCACCGTGGAGTATGTAGATTGCTCAGTGGAGCTTGTTTCTAGTGTGGTGAAACTGGCCACTATGGTCGAAATATTCATAAGAGATCCGTGGATAATTCAATGCAAACTGAGACATCAGCAGACACATCTACTAGAAGCAGAGGAAGAGGTAGATCCAGAGGAAAACCTGAGTCAATTCCATGAAAAGAGACTCAAGGAGTAGCCAAAATTTATAATATTAAGACTATTGAGGATTGGTATAACTCGAAGATTTTAACAGGTACATTCCATCTTTTTGATGAACCTGTTTTTGTTTTGGTTTACCCTGGTTCTACGCACTCTTATATTAGTACAAAGTTGATTAGAACTAGAGGAATTCCTTTAGAACCAATCTTTAGTGAGATGATAGCAGTAAACTCTATAGGTCATAGTACAAGAGTAACTCGGGTATATAGAAAATGCCCGATAAAGATTTAAGGGGTTGTGTTCATGACAAACTTGATGGAATTGCCTTTCGATGAGTTTGAAATTATATTGGGCATGAATTGGATGTCTCTACATCATGGATGGGTTGATTTTCGCAAGAAGCGATTATTTTTTACGGATGCTGAAGGAAAAAAATATAGTAATCGGTGAAAAAGCGAAATCACCATCCAATGTGATATCAGCATTGACTGCAAGAAAAATGATGTCGAAAAGATGTATAGCTTTTATGGCTAACATGATAAACACTAGAATATCGGAAGAGAGACTATATGATATTCCAACTGCTAGGGAGTTTCCGGATATTTTTTCGAAAGAATTATCAGGCTTACCTTCTGACTGTGAGGTAGAATTCCAGATTGATGTTTATCTGGATACTGAACCTATTTCTATGGCTCCATATCGAATGGCTCCAACTGAGTTAAGAGAATTAAAGGTCCAATTACAGGAGTTGTTTGATAAGGTATTTATTAGATCAAGCGTTTCTCCTTGAGGGCACCTGTTCTTTTTGTGAACAAGAATGATGGGTCTATACGATTATGCATAAATTATCGTCAGTTAAATAAAGTAATAATTAAGAATAAGTATCCTCTTCCAAGGATTGATGATTTGTTCGATCAACTGAAGGGCACAATAGTGTTCTCTAAGATAGATCTTCGGTTAGGATACCACCAATTAAATATTAAAGAAGAGGATATTTCAAAAATACCTTTTCAGACTCAGTATGGACATTACGAATTTGTGGTGATGTCATTCGAATTGACTAATGCTCCTGCAAAATTTATGGATTTGATGAACCAAGTGTTTAAACCTTACCTGGATCATTTTATGGTGGTATTTATCAATGATATTTTGGTTTATTCAAAGTCAAGAGGGGAGCATAATGCTCATCTTTGTGTTGTTCTTCAGTCCATTCAAGAGAAGAAATTGTATGCCAAACTATTCAAGTGTGAATTCTGGTTAGCTGAGGTTGCTTTCCTTGGGCATATAATCTCCGTAGAAGGCATAAGAGTAGATCCTAAAAAGATTCAAGCTATAGTGGATTGGCAACCTCCAAAGAATGTTTTTGAAATTCAGAGTTTTTTAGGGCTTGCTGGTTATTATAGACTGTTTATGAAAAACTTTTCGATGTTAACTTCATTGCCAACTAAATTGTTACGAAAAGATGTGCCTTTTTTTGGTCAAAGAAATGCCAAGAAAGTTTTGAAATGTAAAAGAGGATTGTAACAGAGGCACTAGTGCTTGTACAACCTCAGTCGGGTAAAGACTATGTAGTTTTAATGATGCATCTCATAATGGGTTGGGATGTGTGCTTATGCAAGAAGGAAAAGTTGTGGCATATGCCTCGAGACAGTTAAAAACTTACAAGAGAAATTACCTGACACATGACTTATAATTAGTAGCGGTCGTGTTTGCTTTGAAGATTTGGTGTCATTATCTGTACGGTGAGCGGTGCCATATTTATAAAAATCACAAAAGTCTAAAGTACTTGTTGACTCAAAAAGAAATGAACTTGAGGCAGAGAAGATGGATTGAGATTTTAAAAGATTATGACGTGATCATCGATTATCATCCAGGGAAGGTTAATGTGGTAGCTGATGCACTTAGCCGAAATACTTTTGCAGCTTTACAAGCTTTGGATGCACGTATGTCGTTAAAAGAAGATGTCGCCTTGATTGCTGAGCTTAAGTTAAAGCTGATGCTATTGGATTGGATAAAAGAGTTACAAGGAAAAAAAGGGAAATGTTTGGAAAGCTTTGCACAAGTAGAAAAAGGTGAGATCGAAGACTTCGAAATCAGAACTGATGGATGTTTATATTATCGTGAAACACTTTGCATTCCAGATAATGAAGAACTGAGGAAAGATATTCTCTTCGAGGCACAATATAGTCCTTTGACTATGCATCCAGGAGGGAATAAGATGTATCAGGATATAAAGAGTCGTTATTGGTGGCCTAGCATGAAAAGAGCTATATCATAGTTTGTTGTAAAATACCTGACATGTCAACAAGTGAAAGCTAAACATCAATTGCCTTCCTGATTGCTACAACCGATATCCATTCTTGAGTGGAAGTAGGAGTGAGTTACAATGGATTTTGTTTCAGGGCTACATTTGAAACCCAGTAAAAAGGACTCTATATGGGTAATTATGGACACATTGACCAAGACAGTTCAGATAGATTATTCAATGGATAAAATATATAGATTTCTACGTAAAAGAGATAGTTGGGCTGCATGGAGTACCTGTATTGATAGTATCCGACCGAGACCCAAGGTTTACTTCAAGATTCTGGAATTCTTTGCACGAGGCAATGGGTACTCGATTGAATTTCAATACGGCTTTTCATCCACAGACAGATGGTCAGTCAGAGCGAACTATTCAGGTATTGGAGGATATGCTGAGGGCATACGTGTCCGAGTTCAAAGGATAATGGAAAAGATATTTGTCTTTAGTAGAATTTACCAATAATAACACCTACCAATCGAGTATTATGATGGCTTTGTACGAAGCCTTGTATGGGAGGAAGTGTCGAGCACCATAGCATTGGTTTGAGCTAAAAGATCAAGATCTGGTTGGCCACGATTTAATGAAGGAAATGGAAGATAAAGTGAAAGTTATCCAAGATAATCTTACGATAACTTCCAATCGACAGAAGTCTTATGTTGATCTAAAGAGAAAAGAGATTGAATATGTTAGAGTATGCCCAAAGACCAATCATATGATGATTGTAATGATACATTTTATTTACCGATTTTATTGAATAAAGGCATTGCCTCTATTATTTTCAATTATATATATATATATGTTTAACATAAACTGGAAGATAATAAAGTCCACATAATAACATAATTGTTATTATTAAAAGATCCCTAGTCAAGTATTATTATAGGCATGGACAATAATTTTACGATTAAGACTAATATGTTATTGATTGATGACAACGAGTTGTCATTGACATAGAGATGTCAGTATTGATACATGATTATATTGTTAGAGAACAATGAATTTGATTGATCCACCATGAGCATATGTCTTGGATTATTATGTGACAGTCATAACATTGCTCATAGTGATGACTATATGTATGATCCTCAAACTTGAGATCAATACTATCTCAACATATATTGTTATATGTTTTGATGCAGTTAAACAAGCTCCATAATTGGTTGCAATATAAAGATTTTTATTGAATATATCTCGATATATGTAGTGGGTGTGTATGATTGAGATAGGATTTTTCCTTCCTACATAATAGGAAATATATCACATGCCACTTGATTGAGTAAGACTAGAAATGCATGGCCATGCTCTAATAAGTTGATATAAGATATCACAAATTATTCGTTAATTAAATTCTACTCTAGATATCAAGAAATAATAGACGGGCTATACAAGTTTGACTATTCCAAGACTTGTTCCTATTCTAGATATAAAGGACAAAAGGATGTAATACATAAAAGAGTTAATCACGAAGATGATATGTCAAATCATATTTTCTTGTAACTTAGGTGACAATGATATATTGCTAGATGTCACTCATTCTATGTAATATTAGAATTGTTCTAATAATTACTGCTAACGTTACAAGGATCTACAAGGTCACACTCTAGGATTGAAATGAGCAAAGATGTACAATTTGTTGTACGTTACTAAAATATATCTAGAGTTAATGTATCTTTGATATACATATGTTTTAATAATCCCAAATATTTAATTTAAATTAATAAAATAAAGATTTAATTAACTTTAAATTATAAAATCTCTAATATGTTAGGATAACTTGGATATAAAAGGAGGTGTAACGTCTAGCAGTCATTTTTTTACACATTATATTCAACCGTTTTTCTCAAAACAATTTTGGGAAAAGCAAATACTGCTCTCAATCGGGTGAACTGGGTAGAGCTCGAGACCTGGTTTCGTGGAGGCTTAAGATTCAAAAAAATCGACACCACCATTAGTCGCTTCTATCCTTGCTATTTTTTAAGGAACCCGCTGTAAGTATTCACATCCTTTACTTTTGATTTTGGTTTATCGTACTTGGATCACTGGTGGGACCATCAAACTTTTGTTTCCCCTACGCCATGGGGTGAGTCAACGGTCCCAACAGTGGCATCAGAGCCACTTGTACGAACTAAATTCAGTTTAAATTCTTGGTTGATGCGATATGTATGAGATGCATGTTCTAGTTTTATTGTTTTCGATGAATATGTATGATTTTATTGTTCGATTCGATAAAAGCAATGATTAATATTTTATTTTGTTAATATGGTTTTTACAATCTATGTGTTGCTGCAAGGATTTTACGAAATCCATATGTTAATTGTTGACATGATGATACGTGGGTGTACGATAGTAGATCGCGTTCGGCAGTGGAACAATGGTTGTTCTAATGCAGAAAACCTTCGGGATTGAAAAATCCTAAAAACATGATTCTGTTGATAAGTGTTATCAAATCGTGAGGTTTTCTATAGAAACAGAAGTACTATTTTTTTAAAATAATCCCATCGTGTATAGATTGTAAGCCCATATTAATATTTTTAACAAAGGCATAACAACGTGTATATATATATGATATGTTTATTTTGAACGGTGTGTGACATGAATGGTTATAGCCCTTGTTCAATTTACAATGGTTGAATTTGAAATACGGCCTGCGAGTCGTACCTTTCTATATCTCAGTTGTATTTCTCTTCTCATCTTACTCCCACGTATATAAAATGAGTTTCTTTTAAAATTATAATCATATGAAGATTTACAAGGAGTAGAAGAACGGATTGAACTAAAGGCAAAAAGATACTTAGAGAGCAGTCTTAGGTTTTAGGGTTTTTGGTTCTCCCATTGGCTTGGGATAGGCCACCTTAGTTATTTGTTTTGGGCTATAACCATTGCATCTTATTTATTTCTATATATGTTATGTCTGCAATTAATCAAATGATAAAATAATAACGAATATTGATGAGATCAATAAGAGCCTAATATTAAAACGAACAATGATTAGATAATTACGCAAATCCCTCTTTATAATCTAAGTTAACTTAACTGTCCAATATTTACCCTCGTTAAGGCTTCGATCATATTGTGTAGGCTTTGTCAATGCATTGGCACATAAATCTATCTTGGTTAAACGCGAAGAATAAGCAAGTGATATTCACCGGTTGAGATATTGGTAATAACTTAGATAAGTTATTCTAATAGGATTAGAAACCTAGAGGTTAAGTATTTGGATAAGTCATGAGATGACTTGAGAACAAGAGTTGTTCACCGAAAGGAGGAGTTACATGAGATGTAATTAGTAAAGTGTTACTTACCTAAATTATCATTATCCTAAAAGAAAAGCCAAAGCTGATTTAGGAAATTGATGAATTATGGATCCTCACACACTATAAATATTTTTGTTTAATTTTTTCAAAATTAAAACTGGAGGAGTAATTTGTAAATAAAGACTTTTTTATAAATTTTACGATAAATTTACTAACTTTAATATTTCCATTGTTGTAGATTTAATGGCAAATAATAATTTATCATTGCGATCACTCCTTGAGAAGGAGAAGCTTAATGGTATAAACTTCTTTGACTGATTTCATAATTTGAGAATTGTTCTCAAATAGGAAAAGAATGAATATGTCATTGAAGAACCTGTTCCTGATGAATCGACAGCTAATGCTTCTAGAGTTGACAAAGAAAAATTTAAGAAACATATGGATGATATGTTAGACATAGGATTTTTAATGCTTGCCACCATGACTCCCGAGCTTCAAAAGTAACATGAGGATATGGTTGCATATGAGATAATTCAAAATCTCAAGGAAATATATGAAGGGCAAGCACGTCAAGAGAGGTATGAGACCTTTAAAGCTCTATTTCAATGCAAAATGGAAAAGGGATCTCCAATAGAAGCTCATGTCATCAATATGATGGGCTACATCCAAAATTTGGAAAAGTTGGGATTTCCTCTCAAAGATGAATTGACTACCGATGTTATCCTACAATTGTTGCCAGATAGATTTAGCCAATTTGTCCTTAATTTCAATATGAATAAAATTAACAAGATTTTGCCACAGTTACTTGGATGTTACGAACTGCTGAAAGTAACATGAAAAAGGTTGGACCTAAGCCCATTTTTATGGTCCACAAGGACAATAAAGGGAAAGAAAAAGGTAGCGGCAAAGTCAAAGGGAAATGGTAAGGCCAAGACAATAGGAATGATGCATTAAAACCCAAAGGGGGAGTTAACAAGGAAGGGAAATGTTTCCATTACCATAAGACCAGACATTGGAAGAGAAACTGCCCTGTTTACCTTGAATATGTCAAGAAGGCAAAAGAAAGCATAACGTTTGTTTTAGGTATTTATGTTATTGATGTTAATTTGTCAACATCTACTTCTTGGGTATTAGATACCGGTTGTGGTTCTCATATTTATACTTCTATACAGGGACTATAAAAGTAAAGGAATCTGGCTAAAGGAGACGTAGACCTACGAGTGGGAAATAGAGCAAGAGTTGATGCATTAGCAATAGGGACATATGTTTTATCTTTTCCTAGTGGACTTGATTTAAATTTAGAGGATTGTTATTTTGTGCCTAGTTTAACTAAAAACATTATTTCTATCTCTTGTTTAGACAAGATTAGTTTTGAGATTATTATTAAGAATAATTGTTGTTCTTTTTATCTTATTGATGTTTTTTATGGTTCCACACAATTGGTTAATGGTCTCTATATTTTGGATTTAGAAAACACCATTTATAACATAAATACTAAAAGATAAAAAACAAATGACTCGAATCAAACTTATCTTTGGTATTTTCGTTTAAGCCATATAAGTGAGAAACGCATATCAAAACTCCATAAAGATGAATTATTAGATTCATTTGATTTCGAACAATATGATGAATGCGAATCTTGCTTGTTGGGAAAAATGAATAAAGTTCTTTTTAATAGTAAAGGTGATCGAGCAAGTGATTTATTGGGGTTAATACATAGTTATGTATATTGACCGATGAATACACAAGCCAGAGGTGGATTCTATTACTTCATTACTTTCACCAATGACTTTAGTCAGTATGGGTATATTTATCTTATGCGCCATAAAATGAAGCCCTTGAAAAGTTTAAGTAATTTAAAAATGATGTACAAAATCAACTAGGAAAAAGTATTAAGGCACTTCGATCAGATCAAGGTGAAGAATACTTAAGCATAAAGTTTGATGAACTCCTTAAAGAATATGGGATTGTCTCACAGCTTACACCACCTGGTACACCACAGTGGAATAAAGTTTCTGAAAGAATGAATCAAACACTATTAGACATGGTTTGATCGATGATAAGTCAGTGATCTCCCGACTTTTTTTTGGGGACATGCACTTGAAACAACAACTTTCACACTAAATCGTGTCCCATCTAAATCAATTCAAAAGACACCATACGAGATATAGAATGGGAAGCATCCTAGTATGACTTTTATGAAGATTTGGGGTAGTGAAGCTTATGTAAAACATTAGATGTCTACAAATCTCGAACCTAAATCTCATAAGTGTATATTTGTTAGATATACTAAAGAAACTAATTGATATTATTTCTTCAACACTAATGAGAACAAAGTGTTTGTTGTTCGAATTAGAGTATTTCTCGAAAGAGAATTTCTCTCAAAGAAAAAGAAGGGTAGAAATATTAAACTTGGAGAAGTTCAAGAACAACAGATCAATGAACATGAAGTTGAGCATGTTTCAAAAGTTGTTGAGGAATAATCAACATATTTAGAAACACAACCAACATATTTAGAAACACAACCACTGTGCATATCCACAACAGAATGTCATACACCTGAGAGATTTGGATTTCTAGTTACCGAACATGGATATGTTCTTCTTATGGATCAAGATGAGCCTAAGACTTATCAAGAGGCAGTGTCTAGCCCAAACTCTGAGAAATGACTTAAAGCCATGAGATCTGAGATGGATTCCATGTCAATAAACCAAGTGTGGACTTTGGTTGAACCACCTATAGGGGTCAAAACTATAGGGTGTAAATGGGTTTCAAGAAAAAAACTGACATGGATGGTAATGTACAAACATACAAGTGGCGATTAGTCACTAAAGGTTTTTGACAAGTTCATGGTGTAGACTATGACGAAACATTCTCCCATGTAGCTATGATTAAGTCCATCTAGATCTTACTTGCAATAGTTGTATTCCATGATTATGAAATATGGCAAATGGATGTCAAAACACTTTCCTTAATGGAAAACTCGAAGATGATGTGTATATGACACAACATGAAGGTTTTGTCATTCTTGGAAATGTTGGAAAGGTTTATAAGCTACAGAGTTTATTTATGGACTAAAGTAAGCTTCTCGAAGCTGGAATCTTCGTTTCAATGATGCAATCAAAGAATTTGGTTTTATTAGAAATGAAGATTATCCTTTTGTTTATAAGAAGGCTAGTAGGAGCATTGTTTCTTTCCTAATATTGTATGTAGATGACATACTCATCATAGGAAATTATATACCTACTTTACATTCTATTAAGACTTGGTTAGATGGTTGTTTTTCTATGAAAGATTTGGGTGAGGAAGTGTATATCTTAAGAGTTAAGATCTATAGAGATAGATCAAGACAACTTCTAGGTCTAAGTCAAATCACATATATACACAAAGTGCTGAAAAGGTTCAGTATGGAAGAATCCAAGTAAGGATTTTTTCCTATGAGACATGGCATTTCTCTTTCAAAGGAAATGTGTCCTTCAAATCCACAAGAAAGAGAATGGATGAATAAGATTCCATATGCTTCGATTATTGGTTTTATCATGTATGCCATGATATGTGCTCGACCAGATGTATCGTATACTTTAAGCATGATGAGTTGGTATCAGGTAAACCCTGGTGAAAATCTTTGGGTTACGTTTAAAATATCCTTAAGTACTAAAGAAGAACTAAGGATATATTTCTTGTCTATTGAGATGAGAAAGAGCTTAGTGTAAAAGGTTATACTGATGCCAGCTTCCAAACCGACAAGGATGACTCACGATCGTAATTAGGTTTTGTGTTTTGTCTTAATGGAGGTACTGTGAGTTGGAAAATTTTGAAGCAAGACACAATAGCTGATTCTACAACATAGGTTAAATACATTGCAGCCAGTGAAACATCAAAAGAGGTTGTTTGGATCAAGAAGTTTATATCTGAACTAGGGGTTGTTCCTAGCATATCAGAAGCTATAGAACTCCATTGTGACAATAATGGAGCCATTGCACAAGCAAAGGAACCCAGATCTCATCAATGATCCAAACATATTCTTAGGTGCTTTCATCTCATTTGAGAGATTCTAGATCGAAGAGATGTGGAAATATGCATAGCACACACGAATGACAACATTGTTGATCCCTTGACGAAGCCTCTTACACAACAGAGGCATGATTGTCACACTGAGTAACTTGGTATTAGATATGTGAGTGATTGGTCTTAGTGCTAGTGGGAGATTGTTAGAGTATGCCAAAAGACCAATCATATAATGATTGTAATGATACATTTTATTTATCGATTTTATTGAATAAAGGCATTACCACTATTATTTTTAGTTATATATATATATATATATATATATATATGTTTAACATAAACTGAAAGATAATAAAGTCCATATAATAACATAATTTTATTATTAAAAGATCCCTAGTCAAGCATTATTATGGCATGGACAATAGTAATACGCTTAAGACTAACATGTTTTTGATTGATGACAACGAGTTGTCATTGACATAGAGATGTCAGAATTGATACATGATTATATTGTTAGAGAACAATGTATTGGATTGAGCCACCATGAGCATATGTGTTGGATTATTATGTGATAGTCATAACATTGCTCGTGGTGATGACTATATGTATGATCCTTAGACTTAAGATCAATAATGTCCTAATATATATTGTTGTATATTGTGATGCAGTTTAACAAAATTCGTAACTGGTTGCTCTATAAAGACTATTATTGAATATATTTCAATATATGTAGTGGGTGTGTATGATTAAGATAGGATTTGTCATTCCTACATAATACGAAATATATCACAGGCCACTTGATTGAGTGAGACTAGAAATGCATGGCCATGCTCGAATAAGTTGATATGAGATATCACAAATTATTCGTTAATTAAAGTATACTATAGATATCAGGAAACAATAGATGGGCTATACAAGTGTGACTATTCCAAGACTTATGCCTATTCTATATATAAAGGAAAAATGATGTAATACATAAAAGAGTTAATCACGAAGATGATATGTCGAATCATATTTTCTTGTAACTTAGTTGACAATGATATATTGCTAGATGTCACTCATTGTATATAATACTCGAATTGTTCTAATAATTACTGCTAACGTTACAAGAACCTACAAGGTCACACCCTAGGATTGAAATGAGCAAAGATGTACAATTTGTTGTACTTACTAAAATATATCTAGAGTTAATGTATGTTTGATATACATATGTTTTAATAATCTCGAAAATTTATTTTAAATTAATTAAATAAATATTTAATTAGTTTGAAATAATAAAATCCCTAATATATTAGGGTAACTTGGATATAAAAGGAGGTGTAAGGTCTAGCAGCCATTTTTTACACATTATCTTAAGCCGTTTTCTCAAAACAGCTTTGGGAAAAACAAATATTACTTTCAATCAGGTGCACTCAGTAGAGGCTGAGACGTGGTTTTATGAAGCCTATGATTCGAATTGATCAAGACCACCATTAGTCATTGTTGTCCTTGCTATTTTTCAAGGAACCCGCTGTAAGTGTTCACATCCTTTCCTCCTAATTCGGTTTATCGTACTTGGATCGCTGGTGAGACCATCAAATTTTTGTTTCCGCTGTACCATAGGGTGAGCCGACGATCCCAACAGGGAGATAGGGTATTTTTGAATGTATCATCTTGGAAGAAAGTATTGCGGTTTGGGCACAAAAGAAAGCTTAGTCCGAGATTTATTGGTCCTTATGAGATTTTAGAAAGGGTTGGACCAGTAACTTATCAGTTAGCTTTACCACCCAATATAGACAAGATCCACAATTTTTTCATGTGTCGATGCTCAGGAAGTACCAATCAGATCCATCATATATTATCACACCAGAGGAAATAGAGATCTGACCAGATTTTACTTACGAAGAATAATCAGTGCAGATCTTCACTCGAGAAAACAAATAAGTAGGTAACAAGAAGTTCCTTTAGTTAATGTGCTTTGGCAAAATCATAAAGTCGAGGAAGCTACTTGGGAAAGAGATAAGGATATGTGGAAGCTATTTCCACACCTCTTCGCATCAGGTTCATCTTAAAATTCGAGGATGAATTTTCTTAAGGGGAGAATTGTAATACCCCAAATAACAGGTCAGTGATTATAGTGAAATGATTTAAAATTTGGCATGTTAATTTGAATAAATTGAAAAGTACAAGGATTGATCTAGGAAATTGTGGTTATGACTTATTATTAAGAATGGAAGAATGGAGAGGCATTATGATATTTTATAAGAAAATGAATTTAATATTCATTTCTTTTATAGATATTTATGTGTTGAATAAGGGAATAAGAGGATAAATTTGAAAATAGTTATATACTCTTCTTCTTATTGTTCTCTTCCCCGTACCCTCCATAACTATGGTAAGAATTCTTCAAGTTAGTTTTTCCTTTTGTTTATGGGTTGGTTTTGAAACCTTAAGCGCTATAAAGACTTAAGGAAAGTTCAAGGATGATTAAAACTAAAAGATTAGTTATTTTTTAGAGATTTAATAAAATGAATTTTTAAGTGATTTGATGAAATATGGTCAGTTATTGGAGTTTAAAAGCATATTTGACTTGTCAAATAAGTAAACAAGAGATTGGAAGCCTTAGAAGTGTTTAAAAATATGTTTGAAAATTTGGTGTGATTATTAGTTTTGAGTGTTCTTTGAAGATTTTGGATGTTATAAGGATATTTTTAGATGTAAGTTAACTTGGATAAGTGATAATGAGTTTAATGGTATGGTTGGAGATAAGAGTAAGAGATTTAGGTGAAATTTTGTGTAAATTTTGAAGTAAAAGAGGTAAAATTTTGGTAAGGGTATGGATACTAGAAGAACAATATCGATACTATAAGGTTAAATTAGAGGTTCAGATGAAAATTATCGATACCGATTTAAATTATTATCGATACTGAGGTGTAGGTATCAATACCAAGAGGAAGGTATTGATACTGTAATGAAAAATAAAATTTTAGAATACAAGAATGGTATCGATGCCGAAGTAGGTATCGATACCAATACTATTCAGTCTGAAATGTTTAGTTAGGATGAATTTTAATAGAATTCAAAATTTATAGTACCTTTGAGTATTATTACTTTGGATAAGTGTTAGTAAGTATATTAACATCATATTTGTATGTATGATTATGGATGCTTGTGTAGATCATAATCAAGCTCCTGAGTCAAGCAAGAAAAAGGGCAAGGATACAGTTGTCGAATAGTTGGACATCATTAAGGCATAATAGTGAGGCATACTAGGTGAGTGCATTTTTATGTACTTATATGAGATGAGGATGACTTGCGATGAGTCAACCTTAAATGTTTTGATAAAGTATGATTTACAATATTTTGATATAATTTCATAATGGTTATGGAAATGATTTTATGACTAAGTTTAGAGTATGAACTTCTCTAAAATGAATGGATGAACTTTTATATGGTTTTTAACAGTTATTGATGTTTCAGAAATAAATGTTTAATTTTTGAATTTGACTTAAAGGCTCATTATATGTGCATTGAGAGTCCTAGGTGCATTTCGATATACACTGTTTATGATGGTTATCAATCGATTTTGTTTAATGCATATGTTGCATATTCGTATCAATACTATGTGTACTTTCGACACTAGATGTGTAACCATGGTATTCATAATGAGTTTGTGAATTACCATTTCGACATACATTTGTGTATGAAGGTTATCGATCGATTTTGTTTAATGCATATGTTGCATTTTTGTATCAGTACTATATGTACTTTCGGCACTATATGTGCATCTATGGAATTTATAATAAGTTTCTGAAATTCCATTTCGACACTTAGGTGCAACGCATATACCTTGTATTCTCATTCAATATACATTGGTCAAATAAAAGGATAATTTGGAAAGATACTAAATTGTAGGTATGTTGGGCATACTAAATATTGTTTTGCAGGTTATGGGAATGAACTTGGTTTACCAAACCAATTTATTTATTATTATGATTTATACGATTTAAATTCGTATTTTGATATTTTATGATATACTTCTATTTAGGTTATATCTCATTTGTATTGTTATGCCTCATTAAGTGAAAACTTAGCGTGTGTCGGTTTCACACATAGGTATTAGTATGAGTGGAGTAAGGAGTGCAACTGCTATAATCAATTCATGGTTGCCTCATCAGTAATTGTATGTCAAATATGTCTAATTTTGATATTATTAGATGGCATGTAATAGACTTATGAAAATGATATGGAATGTATTTAACTTATGATGATTGTAGCATTTAATATGTTATAACTTTAAGACTATTTTACATACTGAAAGTTAACGAATGCTTTATTATTATATTAAAATGTTTTACTTATAGAAACAAAATTTTATGTGTTTACAAATAAGGAAATGTTTTAAAAGTAATGTGACACATGTGACTTGTGTACGGAAACGTATATGGGAAATGGGTGTTACAATGGTTGGGTAGATTGTCGTATAAAGAGATTGTTTTTAAAGGATAAAAAAGGTTCATAGGTTATATTTATTGGAGAAAGGGTAAATCATTTATGCAATGTGATTTCATCCTTTTATGCTAAAAAATTGTTGTTGCAAGGATGTCAAGCAATTTTAGAAAATGTGGTGGATTTGTAAGCAAATGAAGTTAAGTTGGAAGACATTCCATTAGTGCGAAAGTATCTAAAGGTGTTTCTAGATTAGTTACCTAGATTACCTCCAGATAGAGAGGTGGAGATTGCTATTGATTTATTTCCAAGTACAATGCCTATTTTGATGACTCCTTATCGGATGGCCCCAATGGAATCAAGGGAATGAAAGGCTCAATTGCAAGAGTTGTTAGATCTTGAATTCATTATACAGAATGTTTCACCTTGGGGTGCACCGGTGTTGTTTGTAAAAAAGAAAGATGGATCCATGTGATTATGCATAGATTATCGACATTTGAACAAAATGACTATCAAGAACCAGTATTCTCTTCCGAGGATTGATGAATTTTTTGATCAGCTAAAGGGAGCAACATTTTTCTCTAAGATTGATCTTCGATTGGGATATCACTAATTAAAGATTAAAGAGGAAGATATTCATAAGACAACTTTTAGAACACGATATGTACACTATGAGTTCGTGGTGATGCCGTTTGGTTTGACCAATGCTTCTAAAACATTCATGGATTTGATGAATTGAGTAGTTCATCCTTACTTGGATCAATTTGTGGTGGTATTTATTGATGACATTCTAGTGTACTCGAGGACAAATAAAGAGCATGATGTTAACCTTCGTACTATGCTCAAGATCCTTAAGGATAAAAAGTTATATACCAAGCTATCAAAGTGTGAATTTTGACTGTCAGAAGTCTCTTTTATTGGTCATGTGGTCTTGTAAGAAGGCATAAGGGTGGATCCTAAGAAAATTATGGCTATAGTGAAGTGGAAACACCCAAGGAATGTTACAGAGGTTCGAAGATTCTTACGACTTTTTGGTTATTATCGAAGGTTCGTGAAGAACTTTTCAATGATTGCTTCTCCGTTGACCAAGCTCTTGAGAAAAGATGTTTCATTTATTTGGACTGAGAAGTTCCAAGAGAGTTTTGAAACTCTAAAGAAGATTTTAACGGAAACACTATTGTTGGCACAACCAGAATCTGGTAAAGAGTATGTTGTATATAGTGATGCATGTTATAATGGTTTAGGATGTGTACTTATATAAAAAGGTAAGGTTGTAGCTTATGCTTCTCGGCTACTAAAAACGCATGAGAAAAATGATCAAACACATGATCTTGAGTTAGTAGCAGTGGTATTTTCTCTAAAGAATTAACGTCATTATTTGTATGTAAACGGTGTTACATCTACACGTATCATAAGTCTAAAGTACCTATTGACTCAAAAAGAGCTAAATTTGAGATAGAGAAGATGGATAGAACTCTTAAACAACTATGATGTGGTCATTGACTATCATCCTAGGAAGACTAATGTTGTAGCTAATGCACTTAGCTGAAAGATTTTCTCTACTTTGCAAACTTTAGATGCATGTTTATCTTTAAAGGAAAATGGTACATTGTTGGATGAATTAAGGATAAAACCGATGCTTTTAGATCGGATAATGGATCTACAAGGGAATGATGAAAGTGTTTGGCAAGGATTGCACAAGTGAAAAAAAAGTGAGATTAAAGATTTTGAAATCAAGTCTGATGGATGCTTGTATTACTGAGAAAGAATAAGCATTCCAGATGTCAATGAGTTGAAGAAAGATATTTTATTTGTGGCACATTATAGTCCACTGACTATGCACCCAGGTGGGAACAAGATGTATCAGGATTTAAAGAGTTGGTATTGGTGCCCTGGTATGAAAAGAGCCATCACTAAGTTTGTTGCTACATGCCTGACATGTCAACAAGTAAAAGATGAAAATCAAGTACCTTCGAGATTCTTGCAACCAATTTCAATTCCAGAATTTGCATACAACAACAATTATCAATCGAGCATCAAGATGGCTCCGTACGAAGCTATATATGGGAGAAAGTATCGAACATCATTAAATTGGTTTGAGTTAAAAGATCGAGATCTTGTTGGCCCTGATTTATTGAAAGATGTTGAGGATAAAGTGAGGATAATCCAAGATAATCGCAAGATATCATCTGATCTACAGAAGTCTTATGCAGACTTAAAGTAAAAAGATATTGAATATAAAGTCTTTCTTAAAGTATCACCTTAGAAAAAGATATTGCGATTTGGGCACAAAGGAAAATTAAGTCCAAGTTTCATTGGAACTTATGAGATCTTAAAGAGAGTCAGACTGGTGGCCTACCAGTTAGCATTACATCCAGAGTTGGACAAAGTTCACAATGTTTTTCATGTGTCGGTGCTTAGGAAGTATCAATCAGATCCTTCACATGTCATTACACCAGAGGAAATTGTGATCTGACTATATTTAACTTATGAAGAAGAACCAGTATAGATTTTGACTCGTGAAATCAAAGAACTGCATAGCAAGAAGATTCCCTAGTAAAAGTGATTTGGTGAAATCATAAAATCAAAGAAGCTACTTGGGAAAGAGAGGAGGACATGAGAAAACAATATCCATAATTCTTTTCATCAAGTACATATTAAAATTTGAGGATGGATTTTTCTTAAGGGGAGAGTTGTAATACACCGAATTTTTGGTTATTGACCAAAATGTAAGTTTTGAAAGTTTAGTGACCAAAGTATAAAAGTAGGAAATTTTTTGGGACCTAAGTGGTAATTTTCCCAAAATATTTTTTATTTCATAAATAGATATTGTACGTTTGAGAGTGGGGTTTTATTGAAATTAGATTCTTGATCCAGAATTTATGTTAAAAACTAGAAAGGGTTAAAGTTCGGTAAAAATTCGGTAAATTGGATCGAATAGAAAATTTGAAGGTTGCTAAATTAGGCTTGAAAATATTTATTTCCACATTTTAAAATGATGGAAAATAATATAAACCTTTGTATTTGAGGATTTAATTCTATGTTAAATTTGGACCGTTGGATTAAAGTGGCAAGATTGTATTTTATGAAAAGTTGCATGAACAAATGGTAAAGGGTGAAATATTTTGTTCATATTTGAATTGTGGAAGATGAAAAGGTTTATGTGGCTTGGTTTGATGGTAAATATGAAGTTTCATTAAGGGTAAATTGGTTTTTTCCCAATTAAATGAATATAATATTTATTTAAGCTTAAATTAAGGATAAATTAACATGAAATTAATCTAGAATTTCATGAAACCTTTGTTCATCTTACTCTCCAAGATGTGAACCCTCTCCATATGTAAGAGAAAATTTCTTTTCAATTTCTGAACAATTTTGTTTGGATTTTGGATCATGCTATGAAATATAAAATTAATTTACGCGAAAAACGCTATCTTTTGGTATCTTTATGCTTGATTTCAAAGATCCTAAATTTTAGGGTTTATCTTCATATTAGGGTTTATGGAATTGATGAGGAATCTTGATTTTTTTCAGGTTGTAGATTCATTTCCAAGCATGTTTAATGATTAAAACATGTTCAATCCTGCTAGAAATGCTTCCTTAAGTTTTGACCAAACACTAAAGTTAGGGAACTTTGTGTGTTGGTGAAATTTGATTAGATATTTGATTATATTAATTTTATAGGGTTTGATTGAGGTTGATTTCATGATCGAATTGAATCAAAATCGAGTAAAATCATGAAAAACCCTAGCTTTGAACTCTTAAAGTATTCAACCTTGGCTTAAATGGATGAGAAAAATTTTGGAAAAATTATGTAAGGGATAGAAATAATGTAGGAATTATTCTACAAGCCTTAGAAAATTTTGGGAACTGTTTGATAATTTTCAAAATGTTAGGGGAAAAAATCAGTAATTTTGAAAAAATCATGGGTTGTTGTGTAAATTATTCAATAGTTGATGTGTTATGCTAGAAATTGTTGTTTGGGAATTTAATGAATGCAAAAATGTGAAATTTGATCATTTTGGAAGATTGGAAAGTTTGGTAATTTATATGAAATATTTGAATCATTTGGGGTACTTTAAGATGTCTTTATAATTGTAAATGTACTTGGTTGGTAATTAATTCAATGCTTAAATTTTTAGTATTGAAATTTAAGTGGGTAAAATGATGAAAGACCATTTTACTTAAATTGGAAAAGTTGGTGCCAATATTAAAAGAATTCATAAATGTTGAAGTATTCGATATCGAATAAGTGTTGACAATAATTATGGATTTTTTGGAAATGTATTTATGTTAGTAAAATACTAACATATGTATCGGTATAAATTTGTTATTTTGTACATGTCATGATTGACTTTGTGATTGAAGCTAATCGAGTATAAAAAGGATTAAATTTGGAGCTTAGTGAGGCAAATCTTTTGAAATATATATATATTGTCAAGGTGAGTACAATGCATGCATGCCAATATGCATGGATGTTTATACATCATTAGAAAGACTTGCGATGAGTCTACCTTAATTACATTAGCAAGATATTTATGTCATTTATCATGTATTTGACATGTTGGAATATGTCAATGGTTAAATTGCAACTGCATTGATCACTTGTGGATACATATATGTGAATATTATTTTGGGTATGAACTGCCCAATTGCTGAATGAAATTGATACATTGTTATGGATGAATCAAGAATAGACTATAGGCTCAAGTGAGTTATCGAGGGACATGATATATTTCGCATGCCATAGAGTCCAGCAGCAGGCTGCATATTCGGGACTATACTAAAGTATAGCTAGTGTATATAGTGGGCACAACCTTATGTGTCATATTTAGGAATGTACTTAAGTATACCTAGTACATAGGGTGGACACGACCTTATGTGTCATACTCGGGCTAGCACTACGGTGCATATCTATGTATATATTTAAATCGTGTACCCAGGGTCCTCGAGGTTTACATTTTGGGCTACGATTTATTGAAAATATTTTATATTGCATCATTATCATGGTTATTGTAGTAACTTAATGGATACACAGGTAAGTGATCATGCTACATGTGATTTTGACTTATTTAGTGGCAAATACTTATGAATGTCCTAGTTGCTCTATTGAACTATTTTGGAACTGGTTTGTAATGACTAAACTAAACTATTTTACTATATTTCACAATGGAAAGTATTAACTAGTATTATTATTATAAAGGGATGTATTTTATACTAATATATGTTTTAAATATTTTGTGATAGTTTTATGTGATTTAATATTTTATAATGATAACTACATTTTGGAAAAATAAAACAAAAAAATTAATCACTTTTGTGTTGGAAAATGTTTTTAGTAACTAATGTGACATCTATAGCCCGTATTAGTATAAGTATAGGAGTCTTAGGTGTTACAAATGGGATTAACCTTATCTATTCAAGCAACGTGTTGATTATGTGATCCGAAAGTGTGTCCCTGAAGAATAGCAAAAAGAGATTATATTCCATTGCCATAGTGCCTCATGTGGAGGTGTTAGAACAACTATAAAAGTCCTAAAATCTGGATTCTATTGGCCCACACTTTTAAATATGCACACGAGTTCTACAAGGCATGTTATAGATGTCGACGCAATGGGAACATTTTGAAGAGACATGAAATCCCATTGCAAAATATGTTGGAGGTAGCGCTCTTTGATGTGTAGGGAATAGATTTCATGGGACTCTTCCCATCTTCCTTTGGTGATATTTACATACTCCTAGAAGTGGACTATGTGTCCAAATAGGTTGAGGCCATGGCAACATCAAGCAATGACTCTAAGACAGTGCTCAAGTCCCTTCATAAGAATATCTTCACGTTTTTCAAAGCACCTAGAGCCATTATAAGCGATAAAGGTACCTATTTTGATAACAAGTTAATTGTAAAAGCATTGAAGTGGTATGGGGTGCGACATAAAATTGCTATAGCATATCACTCCAAACCAATGGGTAAGCGATGTCTCCAACTGTGAGATCAAGCTAATTATTGAGAAGGTGGTGAACCCAAAGAGGAAAGATTAGCCTCTAAAGCTTAATGAGGCACTCTGGGCATATTGAACAACATTTAAAACCCTGCTAGGGATGTCACCATTCAAGCTTGTCTATGGTAAGACATGCCATCTTCCCATTGAGCTGAAGCACAAAGCTTATTGGACAATCAAGAAGCTCAACCTGAATGCCCAGCTAGCTGGTGAAAAAAGGTAGCTAATGCTAAATGAGATGGAGGAGAAATTCTATGCACAAGCTTATGAAAATGCCTATATGTACATTGAGAAGTCTAAACGTTAGATTGATAAGAATATTTTTTCGTGGCATTTTAATGAAGACCAACAAGTTCTCCTATACAACTCTAGGCTGAAACTCTTCCCGAGCAAGCCTAAGTCCCAATGTTCTGGACCCTTCCAGGTGCATCATGTATATATACCCCCATGGAGCCATCTACTTTAAGAACCTAGATGATGGCACAATCTTCAAGGTGAATGACTAACACCTTAAGGTCTATCCTAGAGCCCCTATTCTGTGAGACAAGTTGGCCCTTCTCCTCTATGATGCTTAAAAGTTTACACCTTCCATATTTTTTTGCTATAGAATTTTCTTTTCGTAATTTGTACATAAAATATTATTTTTTTTACACGTTGAACTTATTAGTTTTTAATTTTTTATGGCATGTGGCAGTTTGGGGGAGCTTGAAAAGTTAAAATAAAAACCCTAATTGTTTAAGGGTTTAGGTCGCAAAAAGAAGAGGAAAAAGTTAACTTTTTATTTTATTTTTTAAACCATCTAATCTAATATTTCCTCATTATTTCTTCCCTTTCTTTCTCCCACTTTTTACTTTTTCATTAACTCCCCGTTACTTTCCTCTTCCCAAAACTCCTCCATCATGTTATCTCTTTCTTACCTTGTTACTTAACCGTCCACTCTCACTTTATTTTATTTTACTTTACTTTTATTTTTGTTATCCTCTTCTCCTTAAAACTTCATATTTTCTATTAAAATTTGCAATAGCTACCATCTCCAAGATTTCTTCCATTCTTTGTTTTCTTTTTTGTTACAAGTATGGCACGTTACAAGAATGCTTTCGATGCTCCGTCGTCTTCCCAAAAGCCAATGCCACTCCTTGCAAAAATTTGAAGATGAAGCGGAAAGGGAGAGACTTCAAAATATCAAAGATCAGAAGGTTTATTTAGAGCAAGGGTTTATTTTTCCAGCTGACGATGAGGAAGGCTTTGGCCCTAAGGTTGTGGATTTCATGGCAAAGCACAAATGGTAGAGGTTCGCCAAGTAACCAGGCGATGTTTCTCCGACGCTGGTGAGGGAGTTTTACGCTCATCTTACTGATTCGTCAAAGTATGCTATTTTTGTGCTTGGCGACAATATTTGTTTCACCCCAACTTCTATAAACCATTTCTTCAAGCTTGAAAACATCACCAATCACCATGTAATGTTTGTTGCCAATACCGATGCTGAGACCTACGATTGAATCTTGGAGGACCTTTGCTTCCAAGGCACTCAATGGAAATGAGATACAACGAGTAAGCTAAGTGTGGAACAACACTGCCTCAAACCAAAAGAAAAGGTATGTAATCATTTTCATAAGAATAGACTAATGCCCACTTCACAACACACCACTATTTTGCTGCAGCGGATGCTTCTCATACTCTCTATGATTATGGGGCTTCCGATTAATATTGGAGATGTCATTATTAAGAAAGTATACGAGTTTGTCAAACAGAAGAAACACAACTTGATTTTCCCAATTTGATCATTTCTCTATACCGTGAGAAGAAGGTGGTCGAAGAGTTGTTTGAAGAGATCATTCTGAGCAAGGCTAGAATAGTCAAGAAAAAGATACCTGAGCATATGGGCTTTGATAAAGATGCCCCTAATGAAACCCTCGAGAGGCGTACAAAAACAATTATCGCAGTAAGATTGACAGTTGTTGTGGCATCTTCCTGGAAAACTAAGGAGCAAGTAGAGCATCTAGAGGGCAAAATGCATACCTCATTCACCTATGTGAAGAAGATCGATGAGGTTCTTTCATCATTTTTCAAGGAAATCCAACCCTTGAGAACCGGTGACTTTCCTCCCTTTCTGAACGAGATCTTTGAGGAACAAAAAGATGATATATGATCCACCAAGGGTGAAAAGCATGTTGAGGAAACTCAACCCATTGAGGAAGGCTAGCACGATGCAGTAGAATAACCCGATGAAATACAACCCATGGAGCCTCTCACAACCGATCCTATCATGACCCGCCCTTCATCTAAGATAGAGGATAAGGAAGATCAATCAGTAGAGAAGTGATCCACATTCTATCAAGACAACGTCGACCAATCAGACAAGGAAGTAGTGTCTGAATCTACTGATGAAGCTGAGGAATACCCACCATCACCTGATTTGTATAGCTAGTAAACCTACCCATGACTAGACACCATCTAAAGAGGTCTACAGGGTGTGCCTTCAATTCACCTTCCACAACATCTGAGGTCACAACACCTCCACATACCACCCAGGTGATCAACCTTAAAGTCCCACCCCGAAGAAGAGAGGCATGAGACATTCGGGGAGCAAGACACAACCACCACCACAGTGAGGTCCCTCCATTGCATTTACATTCATGTAATTTAGTTTAGTTACTCTAGTTTTTATGCATTTAGAAAAATTATTCCTTCAAGTTTTGGGGGAGGTATTGTTCATAGTTAAGCATTTGCATCAATAGTGTTAGCATAATTTTGTTATCGAATTAGTTATGTTGAGTTATTTTTTTAAAAATAAAATAATGATGTTAGATGACAATAAATTTTTACAATGTTTATGATTGAATGTACATGACTATTAGGATTGATGGGACTAACTTTAGGACTTGATTCTTTGTGATTCATTGATACACAATTGCATTCTTTCTATGCTTAAGGAAACTTAAAAAAAAATTATGAAAGAACTCTTGCATGTTGCAACATGACTTGAAGAATAATGGACTTAATTAATTAAACTCCCTTATGTTTGTGAATTGTGAATAAATGCTTCTGTATAATTGTAGAGGGACACTCTTATTTGTTATAACAGTGCCTGGACATCCCTTGATTAAATGGAAGTTGTATCATATGTGTGAATGAAAGTACTCACGGGATGACTCTATCTATTTTCTCGAAGATAAAATGTTTCCTCCAGTTCATATAGAGTGTGAGATGGTAGTTGTGATAGGCTGACCCCCTCGTAGTAGTGCTATATATATAATTTAAAATTTTAAGGAAATAGGAGTAATTGTGTGGTTAAAGGGTAAAGAAATGCTAAACCAGAATAGAGGACTTGCCTAGAAATTTTTTAACTTTGTTAAGCATAGAGTGGATACAATCACGCACACACATATGAAAAGGATTTTGCTATAGGGAAACATTCTTGATATCTTAACTTGTCTAGCATGTTGAAGCCAATTAGTCTTGAGGGATGAAAGTTTATCCCATGTTATTGTTTTGACTCAACTTTTGCCATAGCATTTTTCTTATAATCATTATCCTTTGATTGAAGACAAGTAATAGCTTAAGTTTGGGGATGTGATAACCCCCTAAAAAGGTTTTATTTTGTGCCTTTTTACTTAGGTTATTGATTGTCTAAAAGATCATGTCATAGAATTTAGTTGCATTTAGGTCATATAATTGTATGTGGTGGTAATGTTTTGTTGTAGCATTTATTTGTCAAAAATCGATGCTGCTAAGGGGAAAGGTCTTGTTTTATTGGTGTTGTACATGTGAAGAAAGCAAAGAATAAGATGTGGTTGTTGTACTATTCTAGATAAAGAAATAGGAAGGACTGTTGAGCTTATGAAGAAAAATGTCGCAACAATTTTGGATAGCAAGTCTGGGCGCAAAAAAAACAAAATAACAAAAATATCAAGCTGCCATGTTGTCTAGCCACAAGTGATAAACTACCATATTGTCACTTTTAGGACCACTTGCTAACCTGCCCTTCAATTCTTGTGAAGAGTGTGAATCCTATGGCGCAAATGGAATTTTTGGGCCAAAAACCGTAAGAAATTCCCTACTATAAATACTTAAAGGTACCCTACATTTTAAGGAGCTTTTTGGGAGGTTACCTAAGAGAGAAGAGTGAAAGGTGATTACATTAAACTTACATTTTTCTTTCTTTTTCATCTTTTTCGTGGTGTCCTCCATAGTCGACCTTCGAAGGGGTAGTATCTCAGACCTTGATAGTGGCTAGCTTGCCAAGAGAGTTTACGACGGTGGTTCTACTTGTCATGAAAGCAGCTCATTTGGGAGTTTTCTTCTTATTGTTCTTTCATTTATTTATTTTATATCGGTTTATGCTTAACGTTGATGATGAATGAACTTAGTGATGCTACGTAAGATGCGCTATCAATCATGCAAGTACACGTATATTTCAAGTAATAATGTAAAAGCTATAAAATCTTTGGAGTTAGAACCCACAGAGAGAAAAACGTATTAAAATAGAGTTATGTGAAAGATTTCAAATGATGAAAGGTTGAATGATAGAAATATAAATAAACAACAAAGTATAAAAATCATAATGATAATTGTCGGGAAGTGCTACAACATTCGGGTGAACAACAAATCAAAGATTCAATAGATGCGGGTGCTATTTGGCCATTCTCACTATAGATATGCTTAAAATAGTGCATTCATGTGTCTAATAATGATTAACAACATCCAATTAACAAGACTCAACATTCATTAATTCAATTTAACCAAATAGTTAAAAATGATGGACGATTGGCAGTATACATCTCTATATACTATACTTTGTTTTTCACAAACACCAATTCATCACAAAGATAGTATGATAAAAATCCACAACCTTTATTTCTAAAAATTATAGAAATCACGTACATTGAAATGTAATTATTTCTAAAATCTTCCCATAAGCTCGACAACACATAAAAGCAATGTTTAAACATAAAACATAACAAGAGACATTTAATCAAACACCTTATGTTTGAACCAAATAACATCCAAAATAACAAAACTATTCTACTAAATAATCGTCACTTCCCTATCTCAGAACAGGGGGAAACAAAATAGAACTCCACTTGATAGTCGTTGCTTCATGGCAGTGCTCTCTGGCTACTGCTGCACTTCCCGACGAATTATTTAGATGGCAATGGTAATAGGGAAAATAATAGGCAACTAGGGTTTTTGATGATGGAAAAAATGTGTTGAAGAAGTTATATTTATAGCCCATCAAGGTTACACTTTCCATCAATAGAAAAGTTCCCCTTTTTCTGAAGATTCCTTCTTAAATTCAAATTCCAGCATTTAATCCCGCACCAGTTGTGGACAACAGGAAATTCCTAAAATTTCTCCAGGTTCCTCATAAAGCTACAGTGTTGCTCATCATCTCGGTAATCCAGTCCAGCAACGGCTACATCATTAACGGTCTCACAACATCAGTATATAATTTTTCCAGCAAAAATATCAAAATCGACCCAAGTACAAATAATTTACTCCCAATATGAAAATGATGTAAAATATGCTAAAAATAAGTCTAAATATGATCCTAATAATTCTAAAATGCAAACTTAACCTAAGTAAAAGATATATAAAATATACTTTTTTTTTGAAGAATTATCACACCCCAAACCTAAGAATACTAAAAAGCAAAGTTTCGGCAATTGTTTATCCATCTAAATGTCATGAAAAGTGGATGTCATGGAAAACTTGAATGAACAATGCAAAACACAAAACATGATATAACAAATGCAATATGACAAAGTGAACAACACCCCCAAACCTTAGATGTGCATTGTTCTCAATGTATGCAAACAAATAAAATAAAACAACAAATGGGAGAAAGGAAAACAATAATCCCCTCGTTGGGCACCCTTAGGCTCATGTTTCTAGTAAATGGGAAATAGAGTGCAAGTAGAATAACGATATTTGTTGGATAGCAGTATAGAGGAAAAATTGGTGAAGCAATAGATAATGTTGTGGCATTCCCTGTAGATAAAAAGAAAGAAGAAAAAAATGAAAAGAAAAATACAAACTAAGCTAATGTCAAAATTGACTTATTGAAAGAAGGGAAATAAAATTATTTCACATAGTGAAATTGAAGTTTGTGGTAACTTCGCCTGGATCTCAATAAACCGATTCTCCTTTATTTTATCGATACTTGCTATGGCATCATCAGAATTCTCTATGGCTCTTGTGCTTGTAGGATTACAACATTGTTCATATCAAAACTCTTGCTTGCTATAATCAGTCATGAAGTGCACTTTTTAATTGAAACCATAGAAATGTTGCATATTCACAGGGTGAATTTTTAGATGAGAACCTTCATTACTAGAGCCTTGTGAAACGTTCCTTGTTGTTATGTTGTTCTGCTCCATGGTAGTATTTGCAGTTTTCCTCAGGTATTTATGCTATAGCTCTGTAGTCAACATTAGTAGTGTAGAATTACTGTTGATGCCATGATTAATATAGAAGCTTTGGTTCCCCTCATTTGTCTTTGTCTCCTTATGATTTGACTCATCTAATTCTTCTATTGCTGCGACATTAGGAGTATCATTCTCAATGTTGTAACATTCATCCATTTTTTCATGTACATTTTCATCAACGATGTTAATAGAATGACATTCAACATTATCATCATTTATAACAGGATTTAAAACATTAAATGTGATGTGTTCATCATTAAGACACATCGTATGTTCTCCCTTTTCAACATCGATTATTGCTCTGCCTGTAGCAAGGAATGGTCTGCTAAGTATGATTGGCACTTCTTTGTTAGCTTCACATTCTAGAACAATGAAATCTACAAGGTCCACTTAGACTAACACGTTATCTATTATGCCCTCAGGAATAACAATGGATCAATTAGCACGTTGAAGTGTCACAACAGTATATTTGGCCTCGACAATGACAAGTTTCCTAAAAATAGATAGAGACATTAAGTTAATGTTGGAACCTAAATCACACAATGCTCTACCTATAAATCGATCACCAATAACACAAGGGATAGTAAAACTCCCTGGATCATTTAATTTCTGTGGTAATCTATTCGCAGCCATGGCACTGCACCCTTTAGTGAGTACAAAAGAACTCATTAAGTCTTTGCTTCTTCGATAGTACCTCCATCATGAATTTGATGTAATTCAGATTATACTCTAATGCATCAATTAATGGAATGTTGATTGTTAATTGCCTCACCACTTTAATGAAGTTTTTAAATTACTGGTCCTCCTTGATGTTTTTGAATTGTTGAGGAAAAGGTGGTGGAGGTCTTAGATTATTCTACATTGATGATGATGGTGGCATTATAAGCAATCTTGTAGGCTTTGTTGGCACTGTCCCAAAATTAGTTCTCTGTCTTGCATCCTTTAATGTGATAACCACTGTTGGTTCAAGGTCTACTTCATTTTCTTTACCTTTATTTTGCTTTTCATACCCATCATCATCATTCTTCTTAGGCTCCTCATTAGGATTCCCAATATGGAGACCACTTTAAGTTGTGATGGCTTTAGAATACTCGTAGCATTGAGCTTTCCCGTGAGCTTTTGGAACTTCAGTGTCGCTGTGCAGTATTCCTTGCTGCCTATTAGTTAAAACATTCGCCAACTGTCTAACTTAATTATCTAAAGCCCTTAGTGATACTGACTAGATCGACATGTACTCCTTCATTAAGGCTTCTAGGGATGTAAGATTGGTAGATTGCATTGAAGTCTATCCTTGATAATTCTACCGAGGTTGTGCAGCTTATTGTTGTGTCTGGTGCAGAAGCACTGGTTGTTGTTGATTGTACTATTACGTTGGACTGTATTATTGTTGTTGATTATAGTGCTGCTACGTGGATTAACAACATTTTGACTATGACAAGATAGGTTGGGATGGTTATGGAAGGTTGGATTGTTAGTGTTCATAAAAGCATTGGCATTGTCATTCATGTTGTAATTTCTCAAAAAAAATAAATAGACTCACAGTTTTGTAGACATTCTTCAAAATTATGGTTATCATCGTAATAAACACAATTAACAAGATATGTAGATTTTACCTCATACATACCTCTTGGTTATTGCAACTTCTTAACCGTGTTTATCAATGTTGTAATTTAGGAAGCCACGGAATTGAAAGCATCAATATCCATTGCTGCAACATTGCATCTGCTGAACATGTTCGTCGTGTTGGTGTACTATTAGTCATTGTTAGATATTCTTTCCAAAATATCATAAGCCTCATTATACGCCTTATCTAGCAATGCTCCATTTGTTGAAGCATCAACCACCATTCGAGTGTGCATGTTCAACCCATTATAGAACATTTCCATTTGCATCCAATGTGGAAATCTGTGTATTGGACATTTTCACAGTAAGTCCATGAATCTTTCCCATGCCTCATACAAATTCTCATCTTTCAGTTGCTTGAAAGATGTCAAGTCATTTCGCAACTTTGCATTCATATTGGGCAGATTGAAACGTAACAAGAATTTTTGGGCTAACTCATTCCATGATGCTATAGCACCAGGCGACAAAAAGTTAAGCCATGCTCTAGCTTTATCAAGGGTAAGTAGGGAAAAATTACAGCTTCAAGGCTTTTTCAGGTACTCCTTGTTGTATAAAAGAGTCACACACCTTCATGAATGCTCTATGGTGTGCTCTAGGGTATTCAACAAATGAACCGCTATATTGCCTATTGAGTGCAGCATCTGAAACATAATTGGCTCTAGCTCAAAATTGGTATCATTTATTGTTGGTCGCACAATATCAAGATGTAAATCGACGAGTGTTGGCACCACGTGCTCCTAAATAGGGCGATTATGGTTATCCATGTTGTAATACTACTGTTGATTGTTTCTAACTCTAGCTAGTATCTTTTTGTTATTTCCATGTTGTAGCAGAGGTAGAGCATTGTTATTATTTCCAAAATTCATGTTCGCTTGATTTCTAGCAGTTTCCCTTCAACGAAGTCGAAACGTTCATTTTAACTCTGGATCAAACGGTTTAATTTTATTGTCACTAGGGGACATAAAATAACAAAACTTGGAAAAGGAAATAAGTACATACAAAAATAAAAGGAAAAAATTATTAATTAAAGATAACTCTAATGTAAAATCGATGCTCCCAGCAACAACACCAAAAACTTCATGCAACGTAAGATGCTATAGCAATCACGAAAGTATGCATATCATTCAAGTAATAAAGTGGAAGCTATAAAAGATTCGGATGTCGAACCCAAAGATAGCAAAACAAATTACATTGTGTGAAAGATTTCAAATGATGTAAGGTTAAATGATGGAAATATAAAAAACAGCAAAGTATAAAAATCAGAATGATAAGTGTCGGATGGTGCTACAACATTCGGGTGAGCAACATATCAAAGATTCCATATATGCAGGTGATGTTTGGTCGTTCCCACTATGGATATGCTTAAAACAGCGAATTCATATGTCTAGCAATGATTAAAAACATTCAATTAACAAGAATCAACCTTCATTAATTCAATTTAATCAAATAGTTAACAGTGTTGGACGACTGGCGGCATACATCTCTATATACTAAGCTTTACTTTTCAAAAATACCAACATTGTACAAAGATAGTATGATAAAAGTCCACAAATTTTATTTCTAAAAATTATTGAAATCACATATATAGAGATAAAATTATTTCTAAAATATTCACATAAGGATGGTAGCACATAAAAGTAATGTTTAAACATAAAACATAACAAGAGACATTTAATCAAACACCTTATATTTGAACCAAATAACATCCAAAGTAACATAACTATTCTACTAAATAATTGTTACTTCCCTATCTCAAGAAAGGGGGGAAAAAGTATAACTCTGCTTGATCGCCGCTGCTTCACAGTAGTTCTCCCCAACTACTACTACACTTCCCGACAAATTGTTTTGGTAGCCATGGTATGAGGGAAAATAGGAGGCGGCTAGGGTTTCTTATGATGGGAAAAGTTTGTATAAAAAGTTATATTTATAGCCCATCAAGATTAAACTTTCTACCAATAGAAAAGTTCCCATTTTTTTGAAGATTCCTTCTTAAATTCAAATTCCAACATTTAATCATGTACCAGTTGTGGACAGTTGTCAATTCCTAAAATTTCTCCAACTGCCTGGTAACGCTACAGTGTTGTAGCATCATCTCGATAATCCAGTCCAGTAACAGCTACAACATTAACAATGTTACATCATCAGTATATCATTTTTCCAGCAAAAATATCAAAATCAGCCCAAATACCAATAATTTACTCCCAATATGTAAATGATGTAAAATATGCTACAATAAATCTAAATATTATCCTAAGAATGATAAAATGCAAACTTAACCTAATTAAAAAAGGATATAAAATATAACTCTTTTGGAGAGTTATCACTTAGCTCCGCCATGAACTAATATATTTGGCGTTGGGTTTGATTTGAACGATTTATAATTTGTGTTAATGAATGGTTGAATGCTTTTATGTTTAAATTTTGCTTTACTGATTATTTATATTTTAAATGCTTAATATTTTAAGAGCTTTCAAGAGTTAGTCGTTTGCTAAGTATGGATGTTTAACATCGAGAGAGTTAGGCTAGATCAACTTGAGCATGAGATTTAAATCGAGATGGTGAGGCTCTAATCCTCATTAGATATAAGGAGAGGGTTTTAATGACTAAAAGGGGTAGGACGTAATAAATAGAATTGTGCTACATTTTACGTTGAGAGGTATTATCGTATTATTTTTCTGTCAAGTTCCTTACTAGATATAGCCTAGGAGCACTAGTAGTAAACCCTGTCAAACAACATACTCAGAATATATAGACCATTGTATACACAAAATATTAATTGCCATAGCAAATACAACCAATTACTATAGATGATTGATTGTGTGAGGTTATCAAGTCTTATTTCATTATCCAGAGTTCAATTTTATTTTTCCATAGTTATTTTTCCATATCACTCTTTACTTTTTTTCCACTTCATTACTTTTCACTGTTGTTACATCACTTCACTCCAATAGTTTTCACAACACTTCCATACTCCTTAGACATACCATTTACCATAGTTTTCTTAATTAATTGTGTATACCATATATACATAATTAGACTCAAATAGTACATAATTAGACTCAAATAGTCAATTAGCTTGACTAGAAAATCCCATCAATCTCTGTGGAGACGATACTAACTCACTACTATATTACTTGTTTGATTGTTAATACTTGCAAAAAATTATGTTCCATATCATATTATATTCACACATGCAACAAGTTTTATCATCATCATCAATGAGTTAATGGATTTTGGGAAATTCTAAACCAATGAAGAAATTGTGAGAAAATTTCTTAATAGCTTGTCAATGGCTTTGGAATCCAAGATGATGGCTATTGAAGAATCCAAAGACTCGGAAGTTCTTACACTGGATGATCTCATTGGGTCTCTTCTCACCCATGAGATAAGACTCAATAATGAGGATGAGAAAAAGTTAGAAAAGAATAAAGTTGGGATTGCTCTCAAGTCTTCCAATGAAGAGAGTGATTCTAGTTAGAAATAAGGTAAAGAAATGACAATGTTTACTAAAAGATTTAGAAGATTCATGAAGTCCAACAAATGAAGAATATTTCAAAGAATGAGGAATTTAAGAATGAATAGAAAGAGAAAGACCCCATCATTCGTTATGAATGCAATAAATTGAGACACATCAAGTTTGAGTTTCCTAAATTGAAGAATAAGGGGTCAAGCAATAAGGCACAAAAGGCACATTTAGCTATATGGAGCAATTAAGAATGCTCTGATGAAGAAGAACAATAATTGGTCAACTTGTTTATCATGGTCATCGAGGGAGAAACTAAGGTAACCTCTAGTTCATCTCATTTAAATGAATATTCTTTTGATGAACTATAAGAGGATTATGATGAATTGGCCTTAGAATTTGAGATCATGCTTACAAAGAATAAAAAATATATTTCAAAAATGAAAAATGAAAATGATCTCTTAGCTAAGATCAATAATGAACGTAAAAGTGAGATTAAAAATATGAAAGTCAAATTTGATGATTTTGGAAAGAAAAATCAAGGTTTGCATAACTTACTTTCTAAATTTCATGATGATCATCAAAAGGAACTTGATGGTCTTAAAGTTTCTTTTAACAATATTGGATCAAACAAATTATAAAAAGGTCAAACTTATAAATCCAATTATGTTTAAAATAGTTTTAGACAATACAAATATAGAGGTCCCTAAAAAACCTCTAATGGGAAAGTTATTAGGAGTATATAAGTTCCCAAAGGACTTATTGCTACTAAGAAAATGATATCCTAGAAAAATGGATAACTAAGGGGACTATATTGTTAGGAACTAATGCCTATTGATCCAAAAGAATTTGGGTTCCAAAAATCAAAATTAATCTATGTTTGTAGGTAGAGGAGCATTGCTACAAGACATAAAACATAAAAGTCATGGTACCTTGATAGTGGATGCTCAAGATATATGATTGGTGATAAGAACCATTTCAAAGAGCTCAAGTCTAAAAGTGGAGGAGTAGGGACTTTTGGTGACAACTCTAAAGTCCATATAGAATGAATCAGTTTAATTGATAATAACTCTTCTATATTGATTAAAAACATGTTATATGTCAATGATTTAAAGCATAATCTACTTAGTATAACTCAATTGTGTGACAAAGGATACAATGTCATTTTTTAGTCTAACAGTTGTAAAATAGTTGATATAACATCAAACATTATTATGTTTATTGGGCATAGAATAAGAAACATTTACTTGGTGCATTTAGATGATATTGTTTCCTCAAATGTATTTCTAATAGCTAAAGATAAAAATGATTCAAGGTTATGACATAGAAAACATATACATGGTAGCATGTGCATATTAGATAAACTTGTAAAAGATAATCTAGTAAGAGGTTTTCCAAAGCTAAAATTTGATTTAAACAAAATTTGTTATGCATGTGTAAAAGGTAAGCATAAAAGAGTATCATTTAAATCCAGTAATGATGTTTCCTTAATTAGAATGTTGCAATTGATTTACATGGATTTTTTTGGGCCTATTAGGACTACTAGCTTAAGTAGAAAACAATATGCGTTTGTACTTCTTGATGACTATTCTAGATTCACATGGGTTCTCTTTTTAAGTACTAAAGTTAAATCTTTAGACAAATTCATCACATTTTCAAAAATAAACCAAAATGAAAAAAAAAAAAGTTATTCAATTTCTACTATTAGGAGTGACCATGGAACTAAATTTCAAAATATTATTTTTGAAAAGTTTTTCAACTCTTGTGGTATTAACCATAATTTTTCAACCCCTAAAACCCTCAATAAAATGGAATTTTTAAGAGGAAAATAAAACTTTAGAGGAAATAGCTAGAACCATGTTTTGTGGAAAAAAATTGCTAAAATATTTTTGGTCGAAAAGCACAAGCACTTCTTGCTACATTATAAATAGAGTATTGATTAGACTTATTTTAAAGAAAACTTCATATGAAATTTTCAAAAATAAAAAGGCTAACACATATATTTTCACCTTTTTAGGTCCAAGTGTTTTGTTTAAAATAATGGAAAAGATAATATTGGAAAATTTGATGCAAAAAGTGATGAAAGAATGTTACTTTCACATTCTATGAATTCTAAAGCTTATCGAGTCCTTAACAAAAGAACCATAGTGGTAGAAGAGTCTATTTTAGTTGTTTTTGATGATAACCCCCTTCCGAGAAAGGATTATTTTGTTGAAGATGATGCAAGTATTATAGCATCAAATGAAGTTGGTTAACCATCAACTAAAGAGGATATGCAAGAAAAAACACAAGTTGCTCTTAAGAAGTTAACTCTAGAGGAAAATAAAGTATCTTACCCAAAATAGTACAACTATGTCAATGATGGTGAGATTTTGGATGATCAATCCAAAGGGGTAACTACTAGATCCTCTCTTAGGAATATTGTAATTTTGTTGCATTTATCTTATGTATAAAGCATAAAAAAATCAAAGAATCATTAAATGATGAATTTCAAATAATGAATAGGCAAGAGAAGTTAAATCAATTTGAAAGGAGTCAAGTAAGGACCTTAGTTGAAAGAACCAGTGACAAAATCTATTATAGGTACTAAATGGGTATTTAGGAATATATTAGATGAAAGTAGTAGCATAGTAAGGAACAAGGCTATATTTGTTCCTCAAGTGTATAATCAAGAAGAAATAATAGATTTTGATAAAACTTATGCTCCTGTAGCTAGGATAGAGCCAATTAGAATGTTATTAGTTTTTGCATGTTATCATGATTTTACTTGATATAAAATGGATGTTAAAAGTGCTTTTCTAAATGATTTTATAAAATAAGAAGTATATGTAAAACAACCTCCTAGTTTTAAGGATTCAAAATTTTTAAATCATGTTTTTAAATTGAAAAAAGCGTTATATGATTTAAAACAAGCTCCTAGAGCTTGGTATGAAATATTGTCAAATTTTTTTGTTGATAAAGGTTTTTCAAAAAGGAAAGTTGAAACTACCTTATTTATAAAAAGTAAAGGTAAAGATTTATTAGTAGTTTATGTTGATCTGTAATACCCTAATTTTGTCAGGGTCATTTAAATTCATTTGAAGATGCTTGAGAATTAATTTGGAGGTTTTGTGTTCGATGATGAATTAATTCAAGTGATAAATCATGGGCATTTGTGTTTGAAAGCTTGAAGTGCTTAATTGGATTGATTGTATATGTTTCATTATGGAGATTGAGAGACAAATTAAAATTCAACCCCGAATTAATTATCTAGAGTCCATCTCACAAGCTCAAACCAAATTACAAAATAATAGATCCAATTACAAAGCCCAACAGTAATTACATTCAAACCCAGGCTTCAAGACCAGACCCGGTTTTGGCAGATAGCTCCCACTTGAAGGCTTTGTTCTGCTCCACGTTACTCGGTCACCAATTGTGCAGATCAAACAGCAGTCTTGAGCAGTACACCCGACAGCAGGCTCCACACCCGAGCACACACTACTCCACAACGCCTCTGCCAAACACTACACCCGAGCAGACAGGCTCAACTCCCCAGCTTGTTTCCCATGCCCTGTCAAGACCCCGCCAGCATCACAACAAGCTCGGCTCCCCAAGCTTCTACCCATACGTCCCCATTCCCCAACAACTCATGCGCACACTGCTCGATATTGTGCCTTGCCCATACTCGTACTCGGGGACGATCAACGAAAAAACAGAGAGCCATCAGTTATCATAAAAAAGGGCGAACACATAAAAGCAAGGAGGAACAGGAAATAAAAAAAAAAGACAACAGTAGGGGGCTCAGTTTTTCAGCAAGGAAAAAATACAAAGAAAGAGGATCAGCCATTAAAAGGAAAGGAAAAAATCAGCAAAGGGGGAGCACAGTGAATACCCACAACAGGGGATAGGGTTCACAAAAAAAGAGCAACCACAGAGGGCATTCAGAGATATCAAAGAAAACGAAAGAGGTTTGTAAAGGGCTTTTGATCTTTACCTTGTTTGGGTAAAATCAAAGCATTCAATGTAAGGGTTCCTACCCATTTTCGAAAAGAAAACAAGGAAATATTCAATTTTCAAAAGGTATTCTATTTTGTTTTTTATATATTCAATTTTCTTTGCATGTAAATTTATATGGGTAAATAGAATAGAAATAGAGGAGTAAGGAAGCGTTTACCTTTTGGGGAGTCTCGATCGAACCATAGGAGGAAGGGGAGAGCGTTTCCAGCGAGCATGGAGGTCAAGGATTCGATTGGAATAAAAGGGAAACCTTGGTTTGTGTTAGGTTCTGAGTTTGGTATTTCGAGTAAGGAGGAGGGCTGTTTGGTCTAGTTTTCGGCCATGTGAGGGTAAGAAAGAAGAAGAGAGCGGCGTGAGATGGGGAATAGGTTCAGGTTTAGCAGATAATATTTTGTTTTAGGTTAAATATCAGTTTAGTTAAACGGCGTCGTATGGGTGTTAAGGTGTCCTGATCGCGCATGGTTTATTCGGGTGAGGGGTCACTGCAGTTTCTCTTCAAGTTCACTTTGGTCCATAATCAAAGATATATGTATTTATATTTATGTCTCTTTGTTTTTCCTGCATTCAATTTCGGCCCTGAATGAGTATGTATTTAGTTTATGTGTTTTTAGATATTTGACTTTTAAGCTTTGAACGTTTTATTTCAGTCCCTTTGTTTGTTTAACAGAATTTTTCACTGATTGTGCTTCTGACCTTTTATTTTAAAAGTTTCTATTTTGACCCCCATTATTTAGTAAAGTTAAATTTCTGTATTTTCACGTTTGGTATGTAATTATGCTGCTATTTTTTATTTCCGTCCACAGATTTAGATTTTAAATATTTTAGTCATAATTTAAACTTTTTAGATTAATTCTTTAAATTTAAATTTATCTTAATCTAGTCGCTTGTTAAATATTTGCCTCCTTGAAATTGATATGAATGTGAATATGCGAATGATTTACGGTGAATCACAAGTCATTATTTTTGCACGATTTGTATGATATATTCATGTGCATAACTCAACTCCTATTACATAATTTGATTAAGGGTAATACCCTTTTAATTTAAAATTGTCGGAATGACTTTTCTTAACTCACTAGATAGTTGTTTTACGATTTTAAATTAAAATTATATCCCGTTATTGACATTTTAAAAAACGGTTCGTCGACATAAAATTTGGGAACGAAAGAAAAGGAAATATTCGACTATTTAAATTTTTCGAGAAAAGATCGTTAGAACTCACCTAAAGATCTGGTCTCGATATTTGTAAATAATTGAATATTCTTTATCTTTCTAATGACTTGGTAATTTTAATTAAATCTATTTTGTTGCTTTTGAATGTTATAAAATTTGCATTATTATTGTTTTAAGGGATCATAAATCAAATTAAATTCGAACTTGTGAAATTCGTTGCAAAGACATTAATTAATCGACTAGGTACCGATTTAGGGCGTTGTGGGGGTGCTAATCCTTCCCCACATATAACCGACTCCCAAACTTGGATTTTGGTAACGTAGACTGTAAATTTTTTGTTTTAATTAAAATTAATTTTTTATTTGAAATGGTTGTAGTGATCTTATGCGAGAGTTTCATTACCAAAATGACTTTCTTACAAGGAAAAATAAACAGCAGTGTCTGCAGCTCCGAGAATCAGCACTCAAGATAGAGAAAAGGGACAACGTTATGAAAGAGGTTATGACCCAAGCAAGCGATGTGGCTCACAAATGGGTTGATTTAGCTGGATTTGCAAGAGAATTGAAGCAGATTGACAACACAACCCCCGATGATGAGTGAAAGTTACATTGGCTTTTGAAGGAGATAGAAAAGCTAGGAGCGAAAGCTGTCCCTTATTTGTAAAAGTTTGTTTGATATAATGAAACCTTTGTGTTCAATGAAAGTTGTTTTAAGATGGTTACTCTAGAATGACACCTTTTGTATTTGCATTTTGCATTTGCATTGAATATCTTTATTTAAGCATCTTATATATGCATTAATTTTGAAAACCTAGAAATAATTTATGGGAGGTTATGTGACAGTAGTACCAAGATCATTCATTCATACTGTTCCTCATCATAATGAACAAACAATTGGAAGCAATGGAGCAGTCTAATGAGAAATCACAAGATCAGTTGCAAGAGCAGCTGGTTAGGTTATAACAAGATACGAGGAATCAAATATCGGGGTCTCTGCAAGGCGCATCGAATCAAATGATCCAGGTGCTGGCAACCAAGGCTGTTGGTAGAGAAGAAATCACTGATAAAGGACACCAGTCTCATCAGAGTAGTGCATCAAGAGTGATACTTTGCCCCGGAGCATCTAACTCAAACCAAGGGAAGAGCCTCGTCAATTATGGGCAATTTGAGAACGAGTTCAAGTGGTTGAATGAAGCCATTAAAGATATGAAGGTTGTTAATGCCACTAACAAGGAGTTAGAAGCCAGAGAACTCAGTTTGGTCCCTGATTTGGTCATCCCATATGAATTTAGGGTGCCTAACTTTGAAAACTATGATGGCACCAGTTGCCCCCTAATTCATCTGAAGATGTTTTACAGAATATAGAAGGGTACTTAGCTGATGATAATCTGTTGATTCATTACTTCCATGATAGTCTTGCTAGGCCAGCTATGGTCTATTATAACCGTTTGAACAAAGAGAAGATCAAGACATTGATCAATCTAGCTGATGTGTTTCTAGGGAAATATCAATACGTTAAAGGCTTAGCCCCAAAACGTCATCACCTTCAGAAGATGAGGATGAAAGCTACTGAGAGCTTTCAAGAATATGCCCTAAGATAGAGAGGAGTGGCAGCGCAAGTTCAACCTCCTTTGGTAAAAGAGGAAATATCACATATGTTTCATGATTCTCTTCCGGCTCCTTTCTTTGAGTTAATGTTGGGAAACTCGATGAATGGCTTTAAGGATATTATGCTGGCTGGAGAATCTATTAAAGATGCAATCAGCAAGGGAAACTTGAAAGTTACTTCCAAATGTCCAACCGATCAAAAGGAAAAAGCTGATGAGGTGAATGTCACATCTAGAGCTCCCATAATCATAAAAGAAAAGGGGTAGCAAGTTACCTGAGTCGTCCAAAGAAGGTCCCAAGATTGAAAAATACTTTGAAAGTGTTCCAAACTTCTATCTCGGATCTGTATACCCATTTGGTTAAAGGTCAATACCTCACACCAAGGCCAGTAAAAGTGCAACCAGACCCTTCTGCTCACAGCTATGGTCAAGATAGTGTCTGTGATTTTCACTTGGGGCATTGGGGCATTCTACGAGAAATTATAGGCCGATGTTGAAAGAAATGGAGAAGCTGGTTGAAAATGGGACGTTGACACAAGGATGGTGGAACAATGGATGACGAGCTAGAGTGGGGCATCAGAGCGCAACGTTTAACACCCGATCGAGTCAAACGCCATTCCAACAGAAGAATAATGGGGCATCCTGACTGCCCATAAATCATTTTGTTCATCATGAAACCTTTTGTCATTTGCAACATCTTGTTTGAACATGTTTTTTTGGACCTTCTCATCAGTTTTGCAATGATATTTAAATGAATTCATGTTACTTTAAGGATGGTGAACATTGAATCAGATTTATGACTTGAAATTCTTTGAATATCAACTGAATTAAGAGCTCTTTAATAATGATGAGTTGTAGGTCTTTGACAAATGGAAAAGGTTGAAACATGATAAAACAAGTACCTTGACCTTATCCCAGAAGATACAATCGAACATCGTACCTTTCTATTGCAGGGACCGATATATCCTTCTCCTCTTATAAGGAAATGAGCAATAGGCTTGGTATTCAGGTATGCATAGGAGAAAACAACATGGGGCATCTTTTGTGTATGATGTTACAAAATTGTCCAGACCATACTTTTATTGACGACGTTCAGTGATGATTATGATCTTCACGGATGGAATAGTCGAGTAGGTGAATCTAGTTTAGGTCAGTTGCTTGGAAATTGAACTCTAACGATGAGATTTTCTGACTTTCAACAACACTTAGACTATGACAGGTTCTTCTTGACAAGCTTAAGAAATTGAATCCGCATACCCAACAATATATATATATATATATAATATATATACAATAAAGCTAAGCTATTCCACTAAGGCAATTGGTTATAGAGGAAACTCGAAAGCCCTGGCTTTATGAATAGATTATATTCAAACCATGACCTTGATCGGGTACCTGGCAATTCGGTGTATGCTCCACTGTGATTGTCAAGTCAAAGACTTTGTGATGAAATGAATCCTTCAGCTAGCCCGATAAAGACATATTACAATAAAGCTCATTTCAGCTAGCCAAAAATGGAAAATTAAATCAAGTTTTTCTAAATAAGGAGTTGTGGTAAAGATGGACTAAGGGAGTTGAGGAACACCTGTTATAGTCAATTTCACACGAGTACTCAGGAAGTTCATTTTTAGACCGATATTTATGCACTGCCTTAGTCAAAGGAGTCTACGAAGGTTAAACAAATGGGAGATTTCAGAGAACTGAAACGGAAGTGTTCTAGAAAGTTTAGTAATGGATTACGTAGTTGTGTCATTTTGTCCGCATCTGATTAAAATACCAAGCCAAGAAAGAAGGGCATGTTGCAATATTCACGATGACCGAAAAGGAAATGATATTTTGGTGGTTGAAACCTTAGAAAATAGGAAGCCAACCCCTCAATTTTGACACTTGTCAAAGAGCTATAACCCTGAAAACATTAAAGAACTATTGATCCTTTTGATATTTTATGAACTCATGTTTATAATTTGATTCGATTATGAGCCTGAATTAAAGGACAATGTTTTAAAAAATTCTTTCATTCTTTGATCCTTAAAATAAAAATAAAATAAAAAAACATTTTCAAATAGGACAGTTTCAAATGTGAAAGGTCCTTGAAGCTGGATAGGCTCATTGTACCTCCATTGGAGAAGAAGAATAAGCAATGCCAGAACATGAAGCATTCCGCAATCTTGAAGTAGTTGGTCTAAAATAGATCAAAATTGATGAAGAATAAGAACTGGCAGCATTTTCTTGTGACGCTGTCAGTAACCCATCAGGAAGAAAATGACCTCATTATTCAGAAAGGATACATATTACAGCTTGTATAAAATGCAAGACATTTTTTCAGAAGAATTAATCATTCCTTAAGTGTCCATGGCAACATGAAGAAAAGCCCTCGAGCTATTTGACAACACTCTTGTTCAGTAGCACTAGAATGTGAGCATCCAGAGTAAAGAGATCTTGGTACGAAAGGAGCCATAAATACACATTGAGGCACGACTGAAAGCACATCATGTTGAGATGACAAGATTCATACCAAGGAGGCATGAAGAATGAACCTTACAATTTGAGGTGATGGGGTAATTTGAAGGCTCGTACCATTATAAGATAATGTTGGGGCACGACTGAACCCACATCATGCTGAGATGACAAGACTCAGACCAAGAGGGCATTAAGAATGAGTCTCGCAACTCAAAGTTTCAGGGGAAACCGTGAATTTGAGAAGAGCTTACCTTATAAAGCAAGTCAACTGAGCATCGACCAATGACAGAGTCCTGGAAGAACAACTCTGGAAGACGGAAATGGGGCAACAATATCATGCTTTTGACTATAGCAAGATATTGAGAGAAAAAACACTTTCTTCGAAATGAAGAAAGAAAACAAAGACAATAAGAAGATAGAAAAAGATCAGAGGGCTCGTCAAAAATGTAAGTTGGAAACTATGAGTTACTACACGAGTATATAAAGCAGACCCTAGAAAGAATGATCAAATAGAAGAAGACTGAGTTTGTCACGTTTATGTATTCATGATAACATCATTTGCATAAAAGAAAATGCATTGCACTGATACATTTAGTTGAATTCGTGTTTCATGCATAAACACATGATTTTGACAGATCTTCCAGCAAAAAGAGAAGATGCAAAATGTTAAAATCTCGACGATTGAAAGGAAGATTTCAAACCTCGAATGCAAAGAGTTACGTTTAAAGAGGCATACCCTGAAGAACAGAGAGGTCTAATCCACAAAAAAAAAAGCATTGCTTTGAAGTGCAGACCATCAGATGTAGAAGAAAAACAAAGATTTTCGTGTATGAAGAGAGACTTGCACACATGAGATTGGAGCAATTCATCTTAAGCCTTCACCAAATAGTAGTGAAGCAATCCATCTTAAGCCTTTACCGAAGAGTAGTGAAGCAATCAATCTAAAGCCTTCACCGGAGAATAGTGAAGCAAAACCATCTTAAGCCTTCATCGGAGAATAGTGAAGCAAATCCATCTGTAAGCCTTTATAGCAAGATGATAAGTCCTCCGGGCCATCCATAAAGCCTTCGGGTAGGATGTTTTCACATGAATTTGAAAATGAAGTTTTAAGAAGATGAAATTTTTGAAAACGAAGAATGCGATTTTCAAAATTTCACAATTTATAAGTCCTTCGGGCCATCAGTAAGTCTTTCGAGCATGATGCTTAAATCCTTCGGGTCATCTGTAAGCCTTTAGAGCAAGATGATAAGTCCTTTGGGCAATCCATAAAGCCTTCGGGTAGGATGTTTTCATATGAATTTGAAAATGGAAAAAATATGTTTTAAGAATATGGAATTTTTGAAAACGAAGTATGCGATTTTCAAAATTTCGCAATTTATAAGTCCTCCAGGCCATCAGTAAGTCTTTCGATCATGCTGCTATTTTTTATTTCCGTCCACAGATTTAGATTTTAAATATTTTAGTCATAATTTATACTTTTTAAATTAATTCTTTAAATTTAAATTTATCTTAATCTAGTCGCTTGTTAAATATTTGCCTCCTTGAAATTGATATGAATGTGAATATGCGAATGATTTACGGTGAATCACATGTCATTATTTTTGCATGATTTGTATGATATATTCATGTGCATAACTCGACTCCTATTAAATAATTTGATTAAGGGTTATACCCTTTTAATTTAAAATTGTCGGAATGACTTTTCTTAACTCACTAGATAGTTATTTTCAACGATTTTAAATTAAAATTGTATCCCGTTATTGACATTTTAAAAATTGGTTCGTCGCCGTAAAATTTGGGAACGAAAGAAAAGAAAATATTCGACTATTTAAATTTTTCGAGAAAAGATCGTTAGAACTCACCTAAAGATCTGGTCTCGATATTTGAAAATAATAGAATATTCTTTATCTTTCTGATGACTTGATAATTTTAATTAAATCTATTTTGTTACTTTTGAATGTTATAAAATTTGTATTATTATTGTTTTAAGGGATCATAAATCAAATTAAATTCGAACTTGTGAAATTCGTTGCAAAGACATTAATTAATCGACTAGGTACCGATTTAGGGCGTTGTGGGGGTGCTAATCCTTCCCCACATGTAACCGACTCCCGAACTTGGATTTTGGTGACGTAGACCTTAAATTTGTCGTTTTAATTAAAATTAAGTTTTATTTAAAATGACAACATTTTTGGGTGCCAAATCACACCCTAATCAAAGATTGGTGGCGACTCCTCTAACCATATGTTTTTATCGTAAAAGAATTTCCAAATTTTCGAAACGAGAGGTTTTCTAAAAATCGCATTACTTTTAATTAAAAATTGAATTGAAAAGAGAATAATTAAAAATGACGTGGTTTCCAAAATCTCACCCCCCCCACTGGTTAAAAATCGTTTCAACAGCTTGGCGACTCCGCTGGGGAACTTGTTTTAGAGAGTCAGGCTAATAGTCAGTTAATTAATTGTCTTTGCAAATGAAATTTATAAGTTCGTTTTAATTTGGTTTTTGATTCCCTTGTTTGTTTTAAATTTATTGTTTGCATTTAATTGGTTATTTGGTTAACGAATAAATAGTTGTACTAACGTGTGATTTGCGTGTTTCAGTTTTTTGACTTTAGTTTGTTGATTTCCTTGGATTGAGGCAAAGGATTATGGGTTTCCCCTTACTGTCGCTATAACCTTTCGATATTTAGAGCCTTCTTACTGTGCTATGTCCTGTTAGGTAGGGGTGAACGCTACGCTTACGTGAGAAAAATTACTGACAACTGTCGTTTCGGATGTCAAATAATTCCTTATTCTCAATCAATAAATTAAGGAAATGCGTAGCAAGGAGAAGTAAGGGTCGATTCCACAGGGACTTAGAAAATTATAAATTTCTGTCTGAATTATTTATGCCAGGCGTGAAACAATGAAAATGGGGGGATTTTAGTAAAAGATAATAAAGTGATTAAATAAAAGTAATTAAAGTAAAAATAAGAAGATGAAGATTTTGAATAAATACGGTAAAAGTAGCCTCAAGCTTCGCTTTGATTCAATTTCCTTTAGATCATCGAATAAGATTTTCTCTTCGGGATTCACGTCGGTTACTTTGTCTACAAGGGCTATCCTTGTGACTCTATCTTGTATACCGAATACCCAAGGCAATCTTTGATTCCGGCTTCGGTAGTTGATTCTAACAACATCTATTGTCGTAGATCAAATACCGTTTAAGTTCGTGGCGACCGACTCGGATTGTTGTTTCTATAACCGTCAATTCCGATCTCAATACCCTCTTGGCGAAGCTATCTCGCCAAGTGTGTTCCCAGGAAATCGAATTGCTTTCTATAAGCCGAATCTTCCTCCCACACGTTTAATCGCAACAACTTCTTGACCAAAGTCAATCTTTGATTTTTGAAATTTGTTTTGATTTTGAAAAAATAAGCGCAGAGATTGAGAGAGAGATTCCGAAGATATTAAGGGACCGTTTCAATTCTCCCGTTGGAATTGAATCACCGCGACAGCTCTCGGCTTATAAAAAGTTTAGCTAAGCATGACAAAAGTCATACTTAGCATAAAAATAAAACTTGAAAATAAAGAAAAATAAAAAGAACTTGAAAAGGAAAAGAGAAAACTTTTATAAAAACTAGAGAGAAAAGAAGAATGTATTCTGAATGATGAGTTTAGGCTTACCCCAAGTGGGTATTTATAGCCTCTCAAAGCCTAAAGGATAAACAAAGAAAATAATAAAATAATACAAAAGATAATTGTTTTTAAATTTAAATTCAAACTTAAACTAGTCTCCTAATGCAACTCTGCTCGTCAATCTTCCAGAAAGCGTGTAGACGAAGTCTCCTAGAAACCGCCGCTGACTGGACCTTCTAGAAACTGCCATGTCAGACCGCGTCGTGCCCAGAGTCGTGCCCATGTCTCCAGTCGTGACCAAATAATAAAAAAAATGCAGAATTCGCCCATTTTATCACCAATTCTGGAAAGTAAGGACCTGCACGAAAATAGACATAACACAACCAAATCAGCAGCAATAACTTCACAAAATCGAAGAAATAACGAACATATATTAACGATTCTGAACACTCATCAAATTCCCCCTCACTTATCTCATGCTTGTCCTCAAGTATGATTAACCAAATCAGTCAAAAACTTCATTAAACGTTCTTTGTCAAGTTTCATATTTAAGGAAGCAAGGTAGAGACCACAATAACTATTGAAGTCAAGAAATCAATCAACTGAACATCACTAATTGAAACAAGTCAAGTGCAATTGTAATATTCATTCATTCATAAATCTCAATGCTCATAACTCAATACCTTACCGGGATTCACTCAAATCACTCAATGTGTTTGGGGTAAAGAAACGCTCAATGTCAGAATCGACATGATATTACCATAAGCCTGCAAGTAAATCAAATCTCCACTACTAATAAGAACAAGATGCATAAATCAAAGGGTCTTTTATTGGTTGTAACGTGGCTTAGGTAAAGGTGGGGAAAAGGCTAAATATATGGCTAAAATTCAAGGCAAGGAACTAACAAATAATAATCTCAACTCCATCAAAACATTAAGCACAACAAGATAAAAGACGACATATCAAACAACAATTTTCTCGTCGAAATGCATTTTTTCTTTTTCACACTTTTGTTGTTTTGTTTTCCATTTTTTCTTTCATGTCTTTTTTTTCGAACAGTTTTTTTTTCTTTTTCGAACTGCTATTTTTTTTCAACATTTTTTTTGTGATGGAGAATACAATGGTAAAATTATTCACTTGCCCTGAAAAAGGTAGAAAAGAGGGATAAAATAAAAAGGCTCGGGTTTATGAATATGGTGGAAACAAAGAAATGGAAATAGGCTCAAAAGTGGTTAACTAAGGGAAAATATGCATGGGTAGGCTATTTAGTGGGGAAACGGAATGGTTAATCCTAAGGTGCCCAAATCATTTTTAAGCATCATGTTCATGTGTAATCTCGACAGTATTTAACATGCAGGTTCTAGAATGCCAATGTCAAATTCGACATACTCAATCAAACAAAATGAGAGAGAAAATGATATGCTCGTAAAGGCTCAAATCTCACCAAATTGTTTTCATGCATTGAGCTAATCACATTTCAACCAACAAAGTCATGGAATATCACAAAAATACCAACTTATCACAATTCATGCTATTCGCTATCAAGAATATCCTAACCTAAACAATTATGTGTTCCCAAGCAAGCATAGCATTCCAAAAAATTTCAACAAGACAAAGATAATTAATGAAATTTCCGACCAATTCAACCAACACATACTAGATTCAAAGCATAAAGATAAGCGAAATGAAATTCAATCCTACACTATACTCCCCCTCACTTAAAGCGTTTTGGCTCAAAACGAAAAAAAAATTAAAGTGCAGGAGAAGGAACATAGTACTCCCCGGATTTACTGTCGACCGGTCTCCTTAGAAGTGTGCTAACGTGCACCGTTACATGCTCCTAGGGGTAGAATTTGGCATTGTTCGGACGATAATCTCTCAATTCTTCGTTGTTTAAGTTTGAAATTCCTGCAAAATTAAATAAAATATGCTTAATCAGAAAAAAAATAAAAGGAAAAATAAAAATAAAAATATAACGGAATTGAAAACAATGGGTTGCCTCCCATGAAGCGCTTTATTTAACGTCATTAGCTTGACGACCTGGTTCAGACTACAGGTTTCGTGACAAACACTTCCGCTTCATTCGCTTTCTCCAACTAAGAAATTCCTTATGAGAAATTTGAAAATTCTCACAAAGATTTCTTCAGATATTTCCCAATTTTAAAAACTTGTCCAGAAGAATGGCTGTCAAAACATCTTTTTTACCAAAAAAATGATTTCTTCAAACGGCTCCTTGATGATTTCGACTTAATTTTTGGTGCCTGCAAAAAGGAAGGTAAATCTTTAGTTTTTAAAGGAGTTGAGATCAAATTTGAATCAACAACTGAAATATTTTTCAACTCCCTTATGTCATCTTTTTTATCATCTGATTCCTTGCATAAATCATCAACAAAGTTAGATTCATCATCAACAAGTTCAAAAATGGCAACAAAATTAATACTATGAACGTTATCCGGATATCTCATTGCTTTATAAACATCAAATTTTAAGATCTCACCGTCGAACTCCATAGTAAGAATACCGCTTCGAACATCAATTTTTGCATTTTCCGTGCTCAGAAAAGGACGATTGAGGAGGATTTCAGAACCAATGTTGCTACGATCATTTTCCATATCAATCACATAAAAATCAGCAGGTAAAATTAAGTTTTCTACCTCCACTAGAACATTTTCTATGAGTCCTTTAGGATAAATAATTGATTTGTCGGCTATCTGAAGTGTAACTCTCGTCTCTTTCAAAGGCTTGGTGGAAATTAAATTATAGACGGAGAGGGGCATTACATTGATAGAGGCACCTAGATCGCACATAGCTCGCTTGATCTTAACCTCACCAATTTTACAAGGTATTGAAAACATACCTTGGTCTTTATACTTCAGTGGAAGCGGTCGTTGGAAAACTGCTGAGACGTTCACGCCTAAATCCACTTTCTTGACCCCGGTAAGCTTCCTATTAGTCATACAGAGATCCTTCAGAAACCGGCAATACCTTGGAACTTTCCGGATAACTTCAAGGAGAGGTATGTTAACTTCCACCTTCCGAAGTACGTCTAATATTTCCTTTTCCTCATCTTTTTTATCCTTTTTAACTAACCTTGATGGAAAAGGTGGTGGCACGTCGTAGGGAGATGTCTTTGGATCGTCCAATTGTTCTTCTTCATTCTTATTCTGGGATCCTGCGTCATTGGTCTTCTTTTCTTTTTGGACTGCTTGGTCCGATGGGATAGGTGGCGCTACTACTGTACCACTCCAAAGGGTGATGGCGCTAACGTTTTCCCTCGGATTCACTTCAGTTTGAGACAGAAGTTTACCTTGTGACTCTAATCTCCCAACGGTTTGAGCCAGTTGGCTCAATTTCTTGTCCATCTCTTGGAAGTGGGCTTCCGTTCAGGTCTGGAATTTCTCCTGGGATAGTGCTAACCTTTCGACAATCGATTCTAGTGATGTCTTCTGCGGCTGTTGTTGTGGTGGAGGTCTCGCTTGATAGCTTTGATTCGGTCTCGGGTTCTACGCATAACTGAAGTTCGGGTGATCCCTCCATGCTGGGTTGTATGTATTACCGTAAGGATTATAAGCTTTTTGGGGAGGTCCCGGGAAGTTTCCGACTACGTTGACTTGAGCTGTTGCATCGTCTTGAATCAGTGGACAACCGTCTGTTGGATGATCAGGCAATGCACATATTCCACATACTCGGTTTTGTCCTGTCTTTCCTGCAACAAGAGAGTTTACGACTTCAGTTAACTTATCTATTTTACTTTCCAATGATTATGAACTTATCTCATGAACCCTTCGAGAAGGTTCATTATTTGCGCGGAACTGTTGGGAATTTGCAGCCATCGTCGATATTAAGTCTCTAGCCTCGGTAGGAGTCATATTCACCAAGGCTCCACCGCTAGCAGCATCGATCATCTTCATTTCCAGGGGAGATAATCCTTCATAGAAGTATTGAATGAGTGTTTGTTCGGTTAGCCCATGTTGTGGGCAACTAGAACACAACTTCTTAAATCGCTCCCAGTAGTCGTAGAGCGACTCTCCATCAAGTTGCTTGATTCCAAGTATTCTCCTTCGTAGTTCACTTACTTTTGCCGCAGGGAAAAACCTGTCAAGAAAAAGACGAGTCATATTAGCCCATGTAGTAACAAAATTAGGAGGAAGATAAAATAACCACTCCTTAGCCGAGTCGGCTAAGGAAAAAGGGAAAGCTCTAAGTTTTATTTGGTCATCGGTTACTCCCTGTGGTGTCATGCTAGAGCAGACCATGTGAAATTCTTTGAGATATTTGTGTGGATCCTCGTTTGGCAATCCGCGGAATGTAGGGAGGAGATGAATAAGGCCAGTTTTCAACTGGTATGGAGTTTCACCTTGGGGAAAATTAATGCACATAGGTCCTTGTTCAGTGGGTGCCGCGGCTAACTCCCGAATAGTAGGCTCGGCCATCGGATTTGTATTACCTGAATTTGATCTTTCTTCTGGATCTAATTGTTGTCTCCTTCTTTCCCGAAGTGTCTGTGCGTGGAGTCTCCTAGCTTCAGCTTCGATCTCCGGGTTGTACTCCACTAATGTGCCCGGATTAGTCCTGGTCATAAATCAAAAACAAACAAAAATTAGTAACTTTGGCGAAGTCCCCGGCAACGGCGCCAATTTGACAACTGTCGTTTCGGATGTCAAATAATTCCTTATTCTCAATCAATAAATTAAGGAAATGCGTAGCAAGGAGAAGTAAGGGTCGATTCTACAGGGACTTAGAAAATTATAAATTTCTGTCTGAATTATTTATGCCAGGCGTGAAACAGTGAAAATGGGGGGATTTTAGTAAAAGATAATAAAGTGATTAAATAAAAGTAATTAAAGTAAAAATAAGAAGATGAATATTTTGAATAAATACGGTAAAAGTAGCCTCAAGCTTCGCTTTGATTCAATTTCCTTTAGATCATCGAATAAGATTTTCTCTTCGGGATTCACGTCGGTTACTTTGTCTACAAGGGCTATCCTTGTGACTCTATCTTGTATACCGAATACCCAAGGCAATCTTTGATTCCGGCTTCGGTAGTTGATTCTAACAACATCTATTGTCGTAGATCAAATATCGTTTAAGTTCGTGGCGACCGACTCGGATTGTTGTTTCTATAACCGTCAATTTCGATCTCAATTCCCTCTTGGCGAAGCTATCTCGCCAAGTGTGTTCCCAGGAAGTCAAATTGCTTTCCATAAGCCGAATCTTCCTCCCACACATTTAATCGCAACAACTTCTTGACCAAAGTCAATCTTCGATTTTTGAAAACTGTTTTGATTTTGAAAAAATAAGCGCAGAGATTGACAGAGAGATTCCGAAGATATTAAGGGACCGTTTCAATTCTCCAGTTGGAATTGAATCATCGCGACAGCTCTCGGCTTATAAAAAGTTTAGCTAAGCATGACAAAAGTCATACTTAGCATAAAAATAAAACTTGAAAATAAAGAAAAATAAAAAGAACTTGAAAAAGAAAAGAGAAAACTTTTATAAAAACTAGAGAGAAAATAAGAATGTATTCTGAATGATGAGTTTAGGCTTACCCCAAGTGGGTATTTATAGCCTCTCAAAGCCTAAAGGATAAACAAAGAAAATAATAAAATAATACAAAAGATAATTGTTTTTAAATTTAAATTCAAACTTAAACTAGTCTCCTAATGCAACTCTGCTCGTCAATCTTCCAGAAGGCGTGCAGACGAAGTCTCCTAGAAACCGCCACTGACTGGACCTTCTAGAAACTACCTTGTCAGACCGCGTCGTGCCCATGTCTCCAGTCGTGACCAAATAATAAAAAAATGCAGAATTCACCCGTTTTATCACCAATTCTGGAAAGTAAGGACCTGCACGAAAATAGACATAACACAACCAAATCAGCAGCAATAACTTCACAAAATCGAAGAAATAATGAACAGATATTAACGATTCTGAACACTCATCAATTACTTTTCTCCGAATGGGCTTTAGCAATTAACCTATGGGGTACATGTCTTATGTTTACGAGTGAAACATTAAGTTTTCTCGCATGGACATAGGGAAATGTATCCTCTCGAAATTGAACTTGATCCGTTTTAAGCCTATAATGGGTGAGGATCGAGGGTCTGACAAGCTCAAGGGAGCACCAGCAAAGAATAATTCGAGGACCCTTTTAGTAATACCAAAACACTGCCCATTTTATGATGAATCTTTGTCCGTAGACACAAAGGTGAAACTCATTCTATCCTTTTCCTCGAAGTTATTTAGTTTTGCAAAAAGTATGAGAACTAGAAAAGCATGCGGTTAGGTTTTATATTTCCGTACAAAGCATATGAATTAGATACCATGCGGTTAGGATTTTTTGTGAATGACAAAGCATGTGGGTAGATATCATTGCTAGGTAGGATATACTAAAGCATGATTGGGTAGCCAACATATGAGGGTAGGTTTTATTTAATGATTTTGATACCTACTATCTTGTTTATTTTATGTGTACTAACCTATTTTTGCTGTGTCCATTTTATTGTGTTTTTATTGCATTTGCATCCTCATGTCATCGAGGGGTGTTAATTCGCAAGTGATTGACTAACAAGAAGGTTGACCATATTGAGGCAAGAAATTCTCCACCATATAGTCAAAACCGAGAGATCAAAATATGTCCGAACGATCCATGAAGGACATCCGATGAATGAAGAGATCTGAAGCTGATTGAAGAATTCCTTTAAAGCTGCAAAGGCCAAGATGTTGACTCAAGGGATAGATACAGTCATACCAAGGACGAGAAGACCCTTCATAAAGACATGAATACCACTTTGCATTTGAGGTAAGAATGGAGATTTCAAGATTCAATTTAGAGACATCCGACGTCATCGAAGGTGATAAAATGCGTCGATAATTTTGGAGGTGCAATACAAGATCCAATGAAGAGTACGACTCAAGGAAATGAAGAGATAAAGAATCACGGTTGTATTTTGACTACATGGTGGACTTGTTGAATTCTTATTGTCTAAGTGAACGGTTGTTCTATAAGTGGTCACTTTCGGAATTAACACCTCATGCATTTGCATTTGCATCTACATTTGCATTCTTATTTTTGCATTTGCATTCTTATTTTTGCATTTGCTTATTAATTTATTTTTCTATTGTTGTTTTTTGTCATTTTGTTACCTTATTTATACTGACTTGTTATTTACGTTGTCTGCATTGCATGATCATGACATAATCAAAATATGTCAATTTGTGAGTGGTCAGCATAGTAAAAGGTTTTCATGATAGACAAAGGGTTTTGTGATCAAGCAAGCTCTAACACAGTCAAGAAGTGGCATCATGAGAAAGCTTCGAGAATGGTGGATAGCTATTCTGTACCTAAAGATCGCATGACTGAGGAAGAACAAAATGAGATAAGAGAGATAAAAAAGAAGATGTCCAGGATGATGGATAGGATAGATACTTTGGCTAAAGGAAGCGAGACTTCTACAATAAGAAAGAAAGAGCTCAACGGAAGCAATCTTGAGGTGTCAAATATGCAAGAGACTACTTTAGAGCCTGCTGATTCTGTCCAGTAGGAGAGGCCACACATAATCATGGTTCGTATCAACAAGCTGTTTGGAAACGCCAAAGAAGTAGTGGCAACTACAAAAATTCAGAATGATGAAAAGAAGCCATGCAGTCAGAACTCGGTGGTATTTGATAGTCTACTCCAGACATCGGGGGAAGTAAAACTTGAAACCGCAGTTCAACCCAAGCCGAAAGGTGGCTCTCGTTTTGATTCTATCCCAATATCATATAAGGAGTGCACTGTTAGAAGCCTGAGAAGTAGCTCTGCATTATGTGATGCCTTTGCAACCACCGTATCCAAAATAGTATGACGTAAATGTTCCTTGTGAATATCATGCTGGGGTTCAAGGACATTCCATTGAGAATTGCACTGCCTTAAAACGATGAGTCCAACATCTTCTGGATCATGGAGTATTAGAATTTGAATTGAAAGGACAATAAACTTCGATAGGAGCTTATCCTATTGAGTCGGAGCCAAAAGTGTTCAAATGTAAGGGTATCAGTGAGAACATCCAAAAAGAATATAGTTTGCCAAGATATGAAGCTCAGATTCGTAATTTAAGGAGAGAGAATGATAGATTGAGCAGAGACATGGAAGTTATGCGTGATAGTTTTCAGAGGATCAGCCACGCCTTTAAATTTTCCGGCATAGGAAATGCCCCAGAGGAGTGGATAGCATGGGTCGCTAAATTGAAGAATGATGTTGAACAGTTGAGAAAGAATTACAAGGTGCATGAAGGTCGTGCGGATAAGTTTTCTTATGATTTACATATTGCAGAGAAAATGTGTGATACAGCTATCAATGATTTGGGTAGATATCAAGCCGAAAATCAGACGTTGAATTTGGCCATATCTAACTTGGAAATCTCATATTAACGCCACAAGATGGAGAATGAAGCTGAGCTAGAAGCCACTAGAGCCAAGAAAAAGAAGTTGATGAATATGGTGGATGACTGTAGTGATCTTATGCGAGAGTTTCATAACCAAAATTACTTTCTTACAAGGAAAAATCAACAGCAGTGTCTGCAGCTCCGAGAATCAACACTCAAGATAGAGAAAATGGACAACGTTATGAAAGAAGCTATGACCCAAGCAAGCAGTGTGGCTCACAAATTGGTTGATTTAGCTGGCTTTGCAAGAGAATTGAAGCAGATTGATAACTCAACCCCCGAGCATGAGTGGAAGTTAAATGGGTTTTTGAAGGAGATATAAAAGCTAGGAGCGAAAGCTGTCCCTTATCTTTAAAAGTTTGTTTGATATAATGAAACCTTTGTGTTCAATGAAAGTTGTTTTAAGATGGTCACTCTAGAATGACACCTTTTGTATTTTCATTTAGCATTTGCATTTTGCATTGCATGTAGTTATTTAAGCATTTTATATACATTAACTATGAAAACACGAAAATAACTTATGAAAGGTTTTTGTTCAGTAATAACAAGATCATTCATTCATATTGTTCCTCATCATCATGAACAAAGAAATAGAAGCGATGGAGCAAGTTAATAAGAAATCACAAGATCCGTTGCAAGAACAATTGGTCGGGTCACAACAAGATACGAGGAATCAAGCATCGGGTTCTCTACAAGATGCATCGAATCAAATGATCCAGGTGCCGACACCACAGATTGTGGGTAAAGAGAAAGTAGAGGATAAAGGAAATCAATCTCATCAGACTAATACATCAAGAGTGATGATTTTCCCTGGAGCATCTAACTCAAACCAAGAGAAGAGCCTCGTCAATTTTGAAAAATTTGAAGACGATTTCAAGTGGTTGAACGAAGTCGTTAAAGATATTAAGGTTGTTAATGCCTCTCACAAGGAGTTAGAAGCTAGGGAACTCAGTTGGGTCCCTAATTTCGTCAACCCACATGAATTTAAGGTGCCTAATTTTAAGAAATATGATGGCACTAGTTGTCCTCTAATATATTTGAGGTTGTTTTATAGAAAGATGGAAGGGTACTTTAATAATGATAATTTGCTGATTCATTTCTTCCAAGATAGTCTTGCTGGGCCAGCTGTAGTATGGTACAATCAGTTGAACAGAGAGCATATCAAGACATAGGTCAACCTAGCTGATACTTTTCTAGGGCAATATCGATATATTAAAGGCTTAGCCCCAAAACGTCATCACCTTCAGAAGATGAGGATGAAGGCTACTAAGAACTTTAAAGAATATGCCCTAAAATGGAGAGGAGTGGCAGCACAAGTTCAGCCTCCTTTGCTAGAAGAAGAAATATCATGTATGTTTCTCGATTCTCTCCCAGCTCCTTTCTTTGAGTTAATGCTGAGAAACTCGACGAATGGCTTTAAGGATATTATGCTGGTTAGAGAATCCAATGAAGATGCAATCAGCAAGGGAAACTTGAAAGTTACTTGCAAACGTCCAACCGATCAAAAGGAAAAAAGATGATGAGGTGAATGAATGTCACATCCAGAGCTCCCGCAATCGTAAAAGAAAAGGGGTAGCAAGTTACCTGGGTTGTCCAAAGAAGGTCCCAAGATTCAAAAATACTTTGAAAGTGTTCCAAACTTCTATCTCGGATTTGTATCCCTATTTGGTTAAAGGCCAATACCTCACACCAAGGCCAGTGAAAGTGCAACCAGACCTTTCTGCTCACAGCTATGATCAAGATAGTGTATGTGACTTTCACTTGGAGGCATTGGGACATTCTACGGGAAATTATAGGCCGCTGTTGAAAGAAATAAAGAAGTTGGTTGAAAATAGGACGTTGACACAAGAAATGGTGGAACAATGGATGACGAGCTAGAGTGGGGCATCAGAGCACAACGTATAACACCCGATCGAGTTAAACGCCACTCTATCAGAAGAATAATGGGGGTATCCTAATTGTGCAGAAACCATTCCGTTCATCGTGAAACTTTTTGTCATTTGCAACATCTTGTTTGAACATGTTTTTGTCGTTTTTCTCATCTTTTTGAAAGGATTTTTAAATAAACTGTCGTCATTTTCCAAAGGTCATCAGCAATGAATCAAGTTTTAACCTTGTAATTCTTTGAATATCAAATGAGTTAAAGGTTGTTTTGCTACTTCATTAATTATATGCTTTTGACAAGAGGCGAGATTAGACCTTTAATATCCCATCTAAAGCCGAAAGAACCGTTGTTGGGTTCCTTACCCAAAATAACATCGAGACTAAGCATTGACATCACTTCCCCAGCCTCAATAAATCTTGGGGGCATGACGAGGACCTTTCCTGCAAGAAAGACAAGATGGAGCGTAAGAGGTCAAGGGTATGCTAGGACCACAAAGAAGAAGAAAAAATAAAGAAAATCATTGAAATAATTCTATCATGCATTAATTATATTGTTTTCACGTAAATAAGGTTAATCCTGAATATACGTCCCCTTGGGGATACCTCTTTTATGAAGACTTCCATGTATGAGATGATGAATGGCTTTGTTTCATTTATCCCTTCAAATATGCATATATACCCCTTGTTGTCCCCTTTTGAGCCTATAGTATTTTTCTTTGAATTCATCCCAAACCAAGGATCACCCTCCATATTGAGGGGCAAAGGTGAATAACATCTGCTCGCACGAGTGAAGATTATCAGTTCGGATTTCACAACAGAAGCAAGTCATGACACCATGAGGCAGACCAAATACAAAGCGCTCTAAGATCAAATTGAGTTGACATCATGAAGAGAAAAAAGAGAAATGTAGAAAGAGAAAAAAAAAGAAAGAAAAAATTGAAAATGAGAAAAATGAAAGAAAATCGACCAAACACCTCAAGACGAGTGGTTCAAACATTTTGATTTTATTCACCCAAAGATCATGAAACATTGAAGGAAAAAAAGAAGAATAGAAGATGCACGAGCAGATTCAAATCAGGCAGAGCAATTTTGAAGACAACAAAATGAATTGATCCTTGGTTCGATGACCCTTAAACACTTTTTTTGGGCCTATTTATCCTTTTTTTCATAGCCGTGAGCCCTAGCCTACGTTATGTACCTGAAAAGTCCCTTCTAATCATATATGAATTTCTAAGTAGAGAGGTTATCTTCAGATTTCATTCCGCCCCTCAGGGTTAATTTTATTTGTAAATAATTTTTTTTAAATAAAATCTTTAATGCATGATAAAAAAACAATAAAATGAGGGTTCAAGATGTAAAATTTTAAATGACGTCTTGAAACCAAAGTAGAATTCGAGTTGAAAACCTGAAAAGGCTGCTCGAACATAAAGATCGTTAACCACTGTACAGAAGGGTGATCCTATACATCTCTTGATAAAGTACCCCACAGTCCAAAGGCGCTCACGAAGATTGAGAACCAGTGAACATTCCCAAAAGAGAAGCAAAATGTTTGCCTTATCAGATAAATAAAACGCTAGAATCAAGGGTGCAAAAAGCTAACCTGAAACACATTTCCTTCCCAAGTTAGCCTAAGCCTTTTGTCAGCATTAATCTTTACTCTTTTCAAATGTATATAATTTTTGAAGGATTAAAAGAGAATTTAACTTATTTGATATTCATTGAACTATTTTTTTACAATTTTTTTTATTGTGAGTCTGAAGAAAATGACAGTATTTTTGAAATTTATTCATAAATTTTTCACATTCCCTAAAATAAGAGAAAGGGGAAAAATATTTTCAAACAAGACAGTTCAAATGTGAAAGGTCCTCAAAGCTGGTGAGGCTCATTGTGCCTCCATTGGAGAAGAAGTATAAGCAATTCCAGAATATGAAGCATTCTGCAATCTTGAAGCAGATGGTCCGAGAGATCAGAATGGATGAAGGATAGAACTGGCAACATTTCCTTATGACGTTGTCAGTAACCCATCAAGAAGTAGATGCTCACCATATTTGAAAGGGGCACATATCTCAGCCCGAATAAAAATGCAAGACATTGTATTAGAAGGGTTGATCACTTCTTAAGTAGCAGGAAGAAAAGCCCTCAAACTATTTGACAACACTACTGTGTAGTGACACCAGAATGAGAACATTCAAGTTGTGATATGTTGGGGCACGGCTGAACACACATTAGGTTGAGATGACAAGATTCAGAAGAAGAAGAAGGAATGAAGAATGAGCCTTACAATCTGAGGTGATGGGGCATTTTGAAGGCCCGTACCAGTATAAGATAATGTTGGGGAATGACTGAACCCACATTAGGTTGAGATGATAAGATTTAAAAGAAAAAGAAGGCATGAAGAATGAGCCTTACAATCTGAGGTGATGGGGCATTTTAAAGGCCCGTACCAGTATAAGATAATGTTGGGGCACGACTGAACCCACATCATGTTGAGATGACAAGGTTCAGACCAAGAGGGCATTAAGAATGAATCTCATAACTCAAAGTGTCAGGGGCAGACCGTGAATTTGAGCAGAGCTTACCTTGTAAAGCAAGTCAACTGAGCATCGATCAATGGCAGAGTCTTAGAAGAACAACTCTGAAAGCATAATTGAGCCAAGGACGGAAATGGGGCAACACAGTCGTATTTCTGACTATAGCAAGATGTTGAGAGAGAAAACACTTTCTCCGAAATGAAGGCAGAAAACAAAGACAGCAAAAAGATAGAAGAAGATCAGAGGGCTCGTTGAAAACGCAAGTTGGAAACTAAGAGTTGCTACACGGGTATATGAAGCAGACTTTGGAAAGAATGATCAAGTAGAAGATGACTGAGTTCGCCACCTTGAAGTCAAACAAAGAAGGAATCAACATTTATGCATTCATGAAAACATCATTTTCATAAAAGATAATGCATTACACTGATACATTTAATTGTATTCATGTTTCATGCATAAACACATGATTTTGACAGGTCTTCCATTGAAAAGAGAAGATGCATGATGTTAAAATCCCAAGTTGAATTGAATATTTCAAGCCTCAAATGCAAGGAGTTACGTTTAAAGAGGCATACCCTGAAGAACGGAGAGGTTTAATCCACAGAAAAAGCATTGCTTTGAAGTGAAGACCATCAGATATAGAAGAAAAACAAAGATTTTCATGTATGAAGAGAGACTTGCATACATGAGATTGGAGCAATTCATCTTAAGCCTTCACCAAATAGTAGTGAAGCAATCCATCTTAAGCCTTCACCGAAGAGTAATGAAGCAGTTAATCTAAAGCCTTCACCGGAGAATAGTGAAGCAAAACCATCTTAAGCCTTCACCGGAGAATAGTGAAGCAAATCCATTCATAAGACCTTCGGGTATGATGTTTTCACATGAATTTGGAAATGAAAAAAAAATGATGTTTTAAGAAGATGGGATTTTTTAAAACAAAGAATGTGATTTTCAAATTTTCACAATTTATAAGTCCTTCGGGCCATCAGTAAGTCTTTCGAGCATGATGCTTAAATCCTTCGGGCCATCTGTAAGCCTTTAGAGCAAGATGACAAGTCATTCGGGCCATCCATAAGACCTTCGGGTATGATGTTTTCATTGAATTTGAAAATGAAAAAAATGATGTTTTAAGAAGATGAAATTTTTGAAAATGAAGAATGCGATTTTCAAAATTTCACAATTTATAAGTCCTTCGGGCCATTAGTAAGTCTTTCGAGCATGATGCTTAAACCTTTCGGTCATCTGTAAGCCTTTAGAGCAAGATGATAAGTCCTTCGGGCCATCCATAAGACCTTCGGGTAGGATGTTTTCACATCAATTTGAAAATAAAAAAATGATGTTTTAAGAAGATGAAATTTTTGAAAACGAAGAATGCGATTTTCAAATTTTCACAATTTATAAATCCTTTGGGCCATCAGTAAGTCTTTCGAGCATGATGCTTAAATTCTTCGGGTCATCTGTAAGCCTTTAGAGCAAGATGATAAGTCCTTCGGGCCATCCATAAAACCTTCGGGTAGGATGTTTTCACATGAATTTGAAAATGAAAAAAATGATGTTTTAAGAAGATGAAATTTTTGAAAACGAAGAATGCGATTTTCAAAATTTCACGATTTGTAAGTCCTTCGGACCATCAGTAAGTCTTTCGAGCATGATGCTTAAATCCTTCGGGTCATCCGTAAGCCTTTAGAGCAGGATGATAAGTCCTTCGGGCCATCCATAAGACCTTCGGGTAGGATGTTTTCACAAGAATTTGAAAATGAAAAAATACTGTTTTAAGAAGATGGAATTTTTGAAAACGAAGAATGCAATTTTCAAAATTTCACAATTTATAAGTCCTTCGGGCCATCAGTAAGTCTTTCGAGCATGATGCTTAAAATCCTTCGGGTCATCTGTAAGCCTTTAGAGCAAGATGATAAGTCCTTCGGGCCATCCATAAAACCTTCGAGTAGGATGTTTTCAAGTGAATTTGAAAATGATGTTTTAAGAAGATGGAATTTTTGAAAACGAAGAAGGCGATTTTCAAAATTTCACAATTTATAAGTCTTTCGGGCCATCAGTAAGTCTTTCGAGCATGATGATTAAATCCTTCGGGTAATTTGTAAGCCTTCACCAAAGAGTAGTGAAGCAGAATCACATCAGAAGATTTCTCGAGTTCTATACTCCCTGATAGGAATAGGGAGCGAACCCATTTTTCTGAAGATTTATTGAATTCTATACTCCCTAAAAAGAATAGGGAGCAAATACGCTGATCGAAGATTAATCGAGTCCTATACTCTCCGAATATTTTCAAGTCTCACTTACCCCGAAGGAGGAGTGGAGCAGATCTCTTATCAAATTTTGAAGCAAGAAGATGGAATTGGATAAAAATGCCCAAGTACAATATAAGTAGTCCGAGCCATTTTAAGTTTTCTCAGAAGAGTGTTGGATCAAACCATCGGATCATCAGATGTGCAAAGAAATTGAAGATTATCGGATATGAAGAAGTGGAACAAACGATTAAAGGGTTTGTGCAAGTGAGATGGAAATGAAAGTTAAGAAGAAGACTAAAGAAAGGAAAAGATGTTGCGGTCAGACAAAATTAGGTTTTTTTGTCTTTGCCAAGTTCTTGTGTTCATAACAACGAGCAAAGAGGGTCAACTGTAATACCCTAATTTTGTCCGGGCCTTTTTAATTTCATTTGAAGATGATCAAGAGTTAATTTGAAGATATTTGTGCTCGATGAAGAATTAGTTCGAAAGAAGTGGGGATATTGATGAGTGATGAATGAAAGCTTGCATTTGGGTTAATATGAAAATTGAGGAACTTTAGGTGTTTAATTGGATTGAAATCATACATGTTGGAATTCGATACACAATTGAAATTCAATCCCAAATACAAATTTAAGTGTCTAAAATCCAATTACAAACTAGACCCAAATTAATTACAAGTTCAAGACCCAAAATTGAAAACCATCAGACCCAAACAACCTGTGCAGCCCCACGTGAAATGCCCAAAAATAGTTTGGTTCCCGAGCCAGTGCGCCACTCATGTCACCCATGGTTCCCACGTGACGCACCCCAAACGAGCAACAGCTCGTGCAGGCCAACACAACGCCCGAAAACATCGAGCAGACCAAAACTCGGTTCCCCAACACCCTGCCAGCACCATACCCGAGCAGGCAAGCTCGGCTCCCCATCACCCGTGACCTGCAACACGCGAAGAAAGAGGGGAATTATTTTAATTTTATGTATCATGTAAAAAGGAGGGCCATGGTAACAACAGTGGGGGGGACGATGGTATTCAAAAAAAAAACTGAGAAAGGAATAGAAACGGATTTTGGGCTCTCGGTTCAGTAACCAGAGACGAACAGGGGGTTCTCACTATTGAAACAAGAGGAAAAATCCAGAGAAGGGCAACGATTGTAATGGAATTGAGAGAAAATCAACTGTAAACGGGGGGGGGGAATATTTCATTCTTCCATTCGAAAGCAATAGAAACAGAGGTTTTCTTTCTAGCGTCCAAATATATTCATTTCAAGTTTTTTTACTCGCACTTACAATGGCATTCTCGTTGTTTATTTTTTCTTTCTTTTCGTTTTCAAAGTAATGAACAGAAGAAACCAAGCATAGATCGAAAACAAGGTTTATTTTATTTCTAATTCCCTAATAGAAAAACCTGAGAAATAAAGTTTTTAAAATGAAATAGTAAAGGTCAGAGTGTTAATCAGTTTACCTTTGCGTTGAGTCATCAGAGTGTTAGTGGTCGTTTTATGGCAAGGGGTGGCGTTGCTAGTAATGGGGAGAGGGCTCTGTTTCACGATGGTCGTGTCTTTCCGCAGTGAAGGTTAGGGGTTCGTTTTAGTCCTTAGGTTTTGGGTTGTCGTGAGAGATTTGAAGCTTTAAGTTTGGGGTTTGTTTGGTTTCTCGTCGGAACAGTTGAGAGGGTGGAGGCCACGGTGGCCAGCTTTGGTTCTGTTGGGCTTTGAAGGAGAGACGAGGGTTTAGAGAAGGAGAGAGCGGCGCTGCGCGAGAGGGAGAGAGTGGAGAGTCAATGGAGAGCGGCTGAGAAAAAATTAGGGCTAGGTTAGAAACTTACCCAAAATCCCATATATATCATGGGTCCAAAACGACGGCGTTTGGAGCTTTAGGGCACCCGTGTTTGAGGGGAAGGGGTGAACTACTCGATTAATCCTTTATCTTCAAGGAATGTAATTATGGTCCTTAATCCAAATTCTGAAGCTTCTGTTTGTAACTGTTTAGTTTACGCGCTTTATATTTTAGTCCTAAAATCAAAGTGCTTTAAATTTTATTTTGTCATCATATTTTATGTATGTTGTATTTTGGTCTGTAAATCATGTTTCGTGCTTTTACTTTTGTTCCTATATTTCATGCGCATTCAATTTCATCCTTAATTTGTAATATATTTAATTTTTGTTATTTTAGACATTTAACTTTCATTTTTGGCATGTTTCTTTTTAGTCCTACGTTGGTTTAGGGTTCATTCATATATTAGATTTTAATTATTTTGTTTATATTCAAGATATATTCGTATGCTGCATATTAATATATGTAAATAGGTTATAATGTGTAATTTTAAAAATGTGCAACTTTGGATATTAAATTATTATTGCATGATGACTCTTCATATATTATCTATTATTTGTTAATCATATGTTTTTAGTTAATTCGTATGTTACCTTCAAGTGCATAACCCGACACCATTACATAATCGGATTAAGGGTAATACTCTTTTAATTTAAAATTGTTGGAATGGCTTCTCTTAACTTACTGGATGGTCGTTTTGACGATTTTAAATTAAAAATGTGTCCCAACAGTGTCACCAAAAGAATTGATTCATCACCTTATAATTTGGGAATGAAAGAAAAAGAAATATTCGGCTATTTAAATTCATTGAGAAAAGATTGTTAGAACTCACCTAAAGATCTGGTCTTGATATTTTTAAATAATCGAATATCCTTTATCTTTCTAATGACTTGGTAATTTTAAATTAATATATTTTGTTGCTTTTAAATGTTATAAAATTAGCATTTGTTGTTGTTTTAAGGGATCATAAATCAAATTAAACTCGAACTTGTGAAATTCGTTGCAAAGATATTAATTAATCGACTAGGTACCGATTTAGGGCGTTGTAGGAGTGCTAATCCTTCCCCACACGTAACCGACTCCCGAACTTGGATTTTGGTGTCGTAGACTGTAAATTTGTCGTTTTAATTAAAATTAAGTTTTATTTAAAATGACAACGTTTTTGGGTGCCCAATCACACCCTAATCAAAGATTGGTGGCGACTCCTCGAACCATATGTTTTTATCGTAAAGGAATTTCCAAATTTTCGAAACGAGAGGTTTTCTAAAAATCGCATTGTTTTTCATTAAAAATTCAATTAAAAAGAGAATAATTAAAAATGACGTGGTTTCCAAAATCTCGCTCCCCACCGGTTAAAAATCGTTTCGACATATGATATCATTTATGCATCTACTAATGATGTTATTTGCCAAGAATTTGCTAAGTTAATGCAAGATCAGTTTGAGATGAGCATGATAGAAGAGCTTTCATTCTTCTTGAGACACCAAATCGAACAAAAGAATGATGGAATCTTCATCAATCAAGAAAATTATATCACATATATGCTCAAGAAGTTTGGAATAGAGGATGTGAAACCCTAAGCCACTCCTATAAGCTCATCTACAAAGCTTGAAAATGATGACAACAATAAGTGTATAAATGTTAAACTTTATAGGTCTAAGATTCGATCATTGCTTTATCTTACCACAAGTAGGTTGAACATTATGTTTAATGTTTACTTATGTACTAGAGTTCAATCATGTCCAAAGGAATCACATTTACAAGCAACTAAGAGAATTTTTAGGTTCCATAGAGACACTCCTAGTGTAGGACTTTGGTATCTTAGAGACTCTAACTTTAGCTTGCATGCCTTCTCGGATGCGGATTATAGAGGCTGTAAATTTGATAGAAAAACATCTTTGGTACTTGACAATTCTTAGGTAGTATGTTATTTCATGGATTTCAAAGAAACAAAATAGTGTTGTATTATCAACCACTCAGGCGGAATACATTTTAGTCGATAGTTGTTGTGCTCAAGTTTTATGGATGAAAAAATAACTAATATACTATGGAATTGGCATAAGTATTATCCTATTAAGTGTGAGAATGCTAGTGTTGTTTGTCTCACCAAAAATCCCATCCAACATTCTAGAACTAACCAGATTGAAATTTGGCATCATTTCATTAGAGATCATGTCTCTAAGGAAGATATAGTTTTAGAGTATGTATACACTTTGCATCAAGTATATGATATTTTTTTACATAACTTTTAGATAATGAATGATTTTTTGGCACTTAGGAGAGAATTAGGTTTAACAAACCTACCTTGTCTTTGTGTTTAAATGTTTTTGTACTTTTATTATTTTATAAAGAACATGCTAAATGACTTCTTTGATGCCTACTATGCAATTTGTTAGGGGGTTTATGATTTTTGTTAAAATTGAAAAAATTTCATAGTATGCTTAAATGTGTATTTGTTTACTAGAACATGTTTTCTTTGCCTATTTAGAGTTACGTATACCATTTTTGATGCCGTAAAGTATGTATTATAACTTTTAACCTTTTGATGTTGTTTAATTATAAATTCATGCAACTTTAGCATTCATAGGTGATTTTATTGTTAAACTTTTTATGAATGAATGGATGGTAGTATATTGGTCATAATATTTATGTCTCATACAGTCACATGTGTTGTAAGTTCTCAATTGGTGGAAAATGACATTTTAGGACTTATTTACCATATTTATGGACCATTTCGTGCATATGGTACCAATATTGTTCCTTCAATACCAATATTGTTCTTTCTAAAGTATTGATATTGTTCATAACATACTGATATTGATCATGTAGAATCGATAGGAGTATCGATACTATGTATCGATACCAAAATTTTCCATCTTTGGAGTATTGATACTCGGTGCCAGGTTTGGGTTAAAAATAGCCAAAATCCCAAATTTCTACATTTTGTTTCTCTCAACCCTAAGCATTCGTCGAATCCCCTCTCATCACCCTTTCAAAATCTTCCAAATCATTCAATTTTTGTATCTAAATAATGCCATTTTTCAAGCTAGCTTCCTGCAAATAATTAAATCGCGCCATTATCATTCCATTTCCATCTCATCTTCATGATTCATTGTAATATTTTCAAAACCCTAATTTTTTTATTTTAGTTTACTTTATTTGCTAGATTACAACGAATCAATGCATGGCTTATACAAATATATTTTTATATATATATACATACACATATATATACAAATACATATTGTTTTGCATGCTTCTAAATATATATAGTAATTTACAAACTGCTTATATATATACTTTCAACCTATGTAGACACACATACACACCCCTATGTGTTACTTTCATATTATTATATATATATTCGTAAATTTTTTTATATAAACGCTAAGATAACTATACTACATTATATATAAAAAAATCATTAAGCCCATTATTTTCATTTGTCATTAAATACCATGAATTGTGGACTCATATTGGGTTTTGAGATTGATATTGTATACATACATATAATTTTATTTTGTAGGTTATCTATATCCCGATTTTTCAAAAAATGTCTAAGCGTCCTCAAACTTCCCGAAACAATCCACCTCTTTGAGCCCATTCTCCTCAAAAACCACCTCTCAATCTTGTTTCTAACCCTAATCAAGACCCAAATGAACTCACTATTCAAAAGTCCTGCTTCAATGAACCCTTTTGACCAAACCTTTGGCAGCAATACGTGAAAACTTTTGAGACCATTCCTCTTAAGAGTGAGCATATGCCTTCCCAATTTTCCATAACCGAACTCAATTTCAAATATCTTCGCACTGTTAAGGCTTGGAAGTTAGATAAAACTTTTAAAGTCAAGCCCATTTTCTTTCATCAACTAGTCTATATTTTATTCCAATGTTGTATGTGTTCAGAATGAGGGCCATTAATACACTACTAGTATCTAGTCCTATCTTTAGGGGCGATAAATTTCTATAGATGTCGCTTCCATAGACAATGAATTAGGTCTAGATCTCAAAGGTGTAGATAATGACAGAGATTACATAGACTCCAACTTCCAACTAGAAAAGAATGCTAATATCTTAGACATTCATAAGTGTTTCCTGCACCTCATTATCTCTTGGTGGTTTTGACCATCTGGAGGTAAATTCTCTTCCCTTCACACTATTGACATTTGGTGGCTCCATTGTTTTGAGCACAATGAACAAATAAATTTTCCTCAAATTGTCTTTAGTGAGCTAGTTGACACCATAAACAACTTATTGTCAAAAAAATAGATACCCTAGTCTATGTTTTTCTTTATAGCCATTTCTTTGTCAAAGTCATTCTTAATGTTGATCTTGATGATGCTATTCCCTTGAACTCCTTTATCGATGTAAAATATGTTCGTAAATCGAGATGGGAGAAAGTTGGCACTACTTGGAAAAGAAATGGCAAAGGGAAAAAAGGCATTGGTTCTTTTGGAGCCTCAGCCTTAAGATAACAATGTGATGCACGACATCGATAATTTGATGAATTACGTCCCTGGTGATCCTCCTCGAGTTGGTGATAAGGATGCTAGTGTGATACCTCCTTTCTTTCAGACAATGATGGAGACTGTAACACACTAAATTTTAATTAAAAGAAAGTTGAGGACCAATATATAAATTTTTAAAAGTTTTTAGCTTGATTTAGAACTTATAGAAAGTTTAGAGACTTAGCCTTGAATTTTCCCAATTTTTCCTGGTAAGTTAAAACCCAATGAACCCTCTAAAATCCCTAAATTAGAAAAATCCAAATTCTTCCCCAATCCCTATCCTTCGTCCTCCCTCCGTTGCTTCACCTTGCTCCGTCCGGCGGTGTAGGTCACCTCAACCTCTAATTAGAGCATTGGGCTGCTACGTCCAAAAGCCCATTATCAATTCACTGTAAGCCACTGCCGATCGTCGTGAAAAGCTCCGGGAATGTTTGAGCAGAAACCTAAAAATCCTCGACTGTCCCCTCTCCAATTCCAACTCCTAGAGGGAACCGTAAGTCACATCATAACGACTAATTGATCGTCATCCCACAAGGAGTAAAACTCGACCGCCCTCGTTTCGGTTGGCCCCACCATTCATCGTAAAGGTCAACTCGAAGCTTCGTCGGAAAGCTTGAACCACTACCTCATTTTTTTTTTAGTTTTACATCAATATCAGCGTTAGTTTGCCTCACTGCCACCACGGTTGAGATCCAAGTTCCTTTCTAGTCAAGACCCAATTGGTGGATTGCTCATCGTCATTATTTTGTTCGTCCGACGTAGGGTAAACATTTTTTATTCTTATTCATTCATTTTAGTTGAGTTTGGCTTGATTATGGTTTTATTTTTTAGATAATTTGGGATTCTTTTGGTGTGAGAATGCTTCGGAAGTGTTCAATCGTCTATCTAGACCCCTATCACCACCGTACGTACCACAACGAGCCAGAAGTGTGCGTGGGGCTTTTCACGTTCCAGGAAACCTTCTAGAACTGGTCCAGTAAGTCTGGATCAGCCTGAAATGACTGAACCAGTCTGAACTAGGTCGGTTTGATCTGAACCGAGTCTACCTGACCTGACCATTAACTTTGACTCGACCTGTTGACTTTAACCAGTGTTGACCATTGACTTTGACTTTGATCAAAAAGTCAAAATTTTTGAAAAGATATTTTTTATGTTTTCAACGTCCTGGGTTTGAATCCGAAGTCCGTTTCCCCAAATTTCAACCTGGTAAGTTGTTTTTCAGCATTTTACCTCTCGTTTGATACGTTTTTTGCAATTAAGCCATGTTTCTTATGTAATTTTTGTTTATTGTATCCAAGGTAATATTGGACGTTGGACTCAAGTTCGAGAGTGATCAAATGGAGTTTAAATGTTCGTTTGGTGCAGCATAAAATCGAGGTAATACTTTTGAGATGATTTGGGTACTTTTTGGAGCTTGTTGATAATTGGTAACTGTGTCGATGAAATGATAGCTCCTTTAGGTAAAATTAATTATTTTTGGACTCAAAAAAAATTCGGTAAAAGAAAGTAAATTTTATAAGACTCAGATGGCTCACATAAGAGACAAGAAGATCAATTGGAAATAATTATAAGTTCAATGATTCATTAATAAATGAATTGACTTCAGGATCCGTAAATTTTGATTAATTTCTTTAAAGAATAAATACTGGTAATACTTGGATAAGAAATTACCAAAAATAGCCCTAAGGAGTAAAATTACGAGAAGGCCCTCATACTATAAAAACACCAAGATTGCCCTTGGAAAAGAAAAATAACTATGAAATGACATACTTGACCAAATTACCAGAAAGACTATATATATTTGGATTGAATAGAATTACATAAATCTTCTCGAGCTGTGAAATAACTAAAACAATCTTCAATATTCAAATAACCAAAATACTCTTCAATCCTAAAAGGACCGAAATACATTGAACTCTAAATAAACAAGTTACCTCGAGTACAAAAATAACCCAAATTCCCTCATCACCTAGAAATAAGTGAATGTTATTGGATAATTCTGGAAACACCAAGAAAACCTAAGTATTGTATCACCCCTAAAGGTTGTAGAGTACGACTCAAGTATATTGGTCATCTTGGAGACTATTGCAATATATATATATATATATATATATATATATATATATATATAAATACCATCTTAACGTATAGTTCCTCAAGATCCATTCAATGATGGTTCTGAAGATGATCAGTTCGACTAGTGTTGACAGTATTAAAGTGTGGATATTCTTGAAGTGCATTGATTTGAGTGGTTTATAGGTATCATAGTGCTAGGATTTGTTTAGTTTGAGTTGACCTGATATCCTGATAAATCGACATGAATCTTGAATGCCCCTTATTAAATTAAGTTGCTAAGAATCCACTAGAAATCAAAATGTTCAAAATACCCCTGATTTTTTGAATAATGGAATCACTCCTGTCATATTTGAAATCTTAAGTAACTCTGATGCAAAAGATTCTGAGTACCTTTGACTACTTAGTGCCTCTGAAAAATACCCGAATACTATATGATCTTGATAAATGATTTCTTGAATGACTGATGAATCTGTTAGCTATCAAACCCCTTTTTATATGGATCTTGATTCTAAAATCCTATCAATTTACAAAAGTTTCATGATTCCCTACCAGATAAATACCAAGTACCTCCGAATAGTAATTGGATCCTCTAATGTGTTCCTTATATGACATGTAAATGCTTTACCACTTTTAAAACATGATTTCCCGAAATTATAGACTTACTGATGTTTTGATTTACGGTTAATGAACTATGGTTACAAGATATGTGTTCTCTGATTACTTATTTTTATTGGAAAATATAATCGTTCCTGATTTATGGTTCATGGGATCTATTGGTTACTACTAGAACTATTTTATTAGGACATAATCTGGGTAGGCTGGAGTATGGAGATTCAGCTATGATCAAGCGATAATTCCTTATGGACCTAAGGTGACCCTAGGGTAGGCTCCGAGGCCCGGATAAACTTTCTAGGGTAGGCTCTCAGGCCCCAAGGCATTTTCTTGGGTAAATCGTGGGACTACACATGGTGTGCAGCTGGAGGGAAACTATATGGTTTATTTCATTTTCACTATTACGAGATTTTATTAGATCACGATCCTGATATTATAGTTTACTGTTAAATCTTATTTCTACTAGATATTGCATAGGAAGGATTCT